>NW_022475285.1:0-244176 GCF_009193585.1 Aspergillus caelatus
TTTTTTTTTTTTTTTTTGCCATGGAATGGGTGTGAGGATTGTATCAAACCTTAAAATATTTCGCCTACATTCAGCAATCTGACATCTGTATGGGTACTGAGTACTCCCTCGCCTGCTCGACATAATGAATACCAATGTGTACATTAGATCGCTGTTGAACGGAACGAAGTTGGACACTCTTCTTGGTTTCGTTAGGTGAGAAAATCGAGGGGACAAACGCCGCAGTGGGATCAGCTACTGCTGTGTCCTTTCCGGCGAAAAGAGAAAGGGTGTATTACAGCTAGGTCAATAGACCAGGAAAGTTGATTATCACTTTAAAAGCTTGAGGGGCAGCGGGGGGTTTAACGCCCATACTACGGACGCAGGCGAATTGTCGCGGGATGTTCCAGGCACATACCGCTGGGAACTCCAGATTGCCTAGCCGTAGCATCGCGTGAGTTGCAGAATCGAATGCTCCTCTATTGTGTCGAGCTCCTGCGCTTTTAGAAATATCACCGTGTGGCAATAGACATCTCGGGTGCTGCATAGGCGTAACGCCGCCTCGTTTTTCGTTTATATTCTTGGACACGAGATATGTAATAGAGCTCTTCTGGCTCCCTGGCTATAAGTTGGTATGTCTCCTGGGTGGGCAATACACCTCTTGCGATCCTGTAATGCAGCACGCTGCAATTATTAGGGACCGTGCACCTCTTCCACTGGACCCTACGGACTTAGTGCATTTGACACCGAATAACCAGGGTAGTTAGTTGCCACGTCGGAAGCTGATTACTTTCAACTTCCTCCAGTATTGGTATCTCAGTCATAGATTTTGGGAAAATCAAATGGATTGGCTGAGCATGAGATGTGCCCTTCGCTTTTTGAAATGGTCATTGTTCTATAGCTTCTCGAAGCTCCAACTTTTGCTAAGTTTTCATTTGGATCAATCTTATGGTTCTCTTCAGTGGAGATATGGCATTCAAACCTTCAGGTGTGTTTGTAGATACCCATAGCCTGTACAAAGCCATCAGCTTCGTACGTCATGTTCATACTGCATACTAAGGTATCCAATAGAACCTATGTGAACTCATCTGTGCCCGGCCGCTTCTATCACAGAATCGTGGCCCAAGGAAGCTGTCTTTGGAATCCAGGACATATGAGCCTTTGGAAGATCGTTGACAAAGTAACCGGTAGTCTGTGGATTGTATAATAGCCGAGACATGTGTTCTTCAATCATCAAGTCCACATCAAGGCTGCTAGTCACCTGGAATCCTACAGGGGGAGAAAAGAAAATAGTACTCAATGCAACCAGGGCCATCAGTAGCAGGTACTTTTTAGAAATAGACAGTGGATAGTGGTACTACCGTATACAAGTCATTGTCTCAGACTGCCCAGGGCCTAACGAAGAACGAGAAATGACGGGAGATGGAGAAGAATTTGTGATCTGAGCATGCAGTCCGAAAATATATTGCCTAGAGATATTGTCTAGGCGGATTTAGCCCTTGGCGTATTCTTAAACATTAAATTTGCTCAAAGAACACCAAGGTTGTTATGTCCATCATTGAGCTGATTGATGGAAGATAGAAAGAAAAGAATGAGAGACAGGAGGTGCAGACCTGGGTTTGATATGCACTTGGGGCTACGTTGATGAATCTTATAGGGTTATTCATATGCACTGTTGGCTGCGACAAGCTACTGTAGTCATATCTTAAGAGTTATTCAATGTGCGCTGCGGTGAAATTCTATCCTCGAGTCACACCATGGCTATGCATGAAGCTCAAGGATGTACTTGGACTATTGAACGAGCTTGAAGTGACTCGATCTCCCCAGGTTAACATTTATGCTCTACAGGAGAGAGTCGCATAAAATTTGCCACACTATAACGTTGTGTGCTCTACTAAACCCTGCTATGCTACTCTACAAGATTCTTATGAACCCCTAGCAAGTATCTGAAAAGAAAGAAAGCGATCTCAAGTCCAATACCAGATAATTTATATTTAGATCCTTTCAACATTGATCTTGCTGTAGCTGTTTGGATCCATAAATTTCAAGAAATTGAGCGTTGACTTGTCCTCTGTATTCAGCGCGCAGACTTATGGTGAAGTTGAGAGAAAGTAGAGACAATAAGGGAAACAGGAAGATTATGAAAATTAGGGTGAATATAAGAGGGAAAATTGGACCCTCGCGCAACAAGAAATGCATGCGAACAGTAGGTGGACATCCTCACTACCTATGCACGAATCACTTCCTTCAGGCAGGTCTACTTCGCTTTTTTCTAATTGATGGCTTCCTCCCAAACCCACAAATTTGACCATCCATATGAGCTGAGCCTGAATGAGCGGCCAAGACGATGGGAAATTACTCCGCACGAAGCCAAGCGCCGCTGTCGCTAAGCGTTAGAGCATCGCAATGAGCTATTTCTTGGCCGATGAGAACGTGGGGAACTGGCATCTTCTGATTCAAGAACTCATTTGACACGATCCACTTATAGGTAAGTTGCTTGCAATTCTCGAAATCCTTTGATACCCCCCGGTTATTTGCTGGTTGATCGCTTACCCTCTCGCTCCGATTGTACCTCCGCCTGGTCCATAGCGATAATATCAGTGGCACAGTTCCGCCGCCTTGGCGGGCTCCTATGCAGCTGTTCCCTGGAGAACGTGGACACCGGCTTCAACTGGAACTATGAGACCCGAGATGGCTGTACAGGACACGCCAAGATGCCCTAATCTCAGCACTCCCGGCACGTTGTTCGAGAGCTGCTCCCAATTGGGGAGTGTGAAGTGGGATGCGCTATTTTGAATTGAATTGACCAAGTACAGCTGGGGACGGAGGGTTAGAGTCTAGAGATATTCAGGGACCGACATACCCGAAACCTGTTGGAAAGATCTATAAAAGCTGCACCCTGCGCACCTGAAATACCGGGGATTAACCTGCGCCTTGAAATTGTCTGTCTTTTAAGTAACGTCTCTCAAGATGCATATCAGCACTGCCATCACCGCGGGCGCGGCCCTGGTCCAGACTGCAGTTGCAGCTTCTGTCCAGGCAAAGAACGTTATTTATATCGTTCCCGATGGCTACGGGCCTGCATCGCAAAACATGGCCCGTGACCTTATGTCTCTGGTTGATAGCGGCACGACTGGCAGCAACCCCAAGATCCATGAGCTTGCAGTAGATGACTTGGTGAGCCAGTTCTAGTCCTGACCAGGAGATAACGAGATTATGATTCGGTGCTAAATTCTCTCCTAGGCCATCGGACGTGTCCGCACCCACTCCGCCAACAACATGATCACCGACTCGGCGGCTTCTGGGACCGCGTATGCTGCCGGCCACAAGTCCTACAACGGTGCTATCTCTGTCACACCCGAAGGCCAGCCGGTAGGTTCCATCCTCGAGGCCGCGAAGCTTGGAGGCATGAAAACTGGTCTCGTTTCCACCACATACATCAGTGATGCCACACCCGCAGGTAAGATGGATATTGTTCCCACCCAGCTCTAAGTTCCCAAACGATGCTCATCCACCTTAGTCTATGCGGCTCACGCCGCCAACCGTGGCTCTATGCCCCTGATCGCAGAGCAACAGCTCGGCTACAGCCACCCACTCGGCCCCATGGTCGACCTGCTTCTCGGTGGCGGCCGTTGCAACTTCTCGCCAAACAGCACCGAGGGATCCTGCCGTGCAGACGACTTCGACCTATTGACCTACGCAGAAGAGCAGGGCTTCACCGTCGCCACGAACCGCGAGGAGTTCAACGCTCTTGAGAAGGGCCAGGGCCAGGCGGATCTGCCCTTTCTAGGTCTTTTCAGCGAAGGCAAGTCGATTGAATCCTCCTAGCGCAGGCAGGGGGCAAAACTAACCGATCCGCAGAAAGCATGAGGTACGAGATGGATCGTCGGGTCATCCAGGACGAGCCATCCTTGCTTGAGATGGCCGAAACAGCCGTGAATGCACTCCACCGCGCCACCCGTCGCCGGAACAAGGGCTTCTTCCTCATGATCGAGGCAGCACGAATCGATCACGCCGGACACGACAACGACCCGGCCAACCACGCTTCCGAGACTGTCATGTACAACAACGTGGTGGCCTGGGTACGAGACTGGATCGACCAGCACCCAGACACCATCATGTTGTCCGCCGCCGACCACGAGACCGGCGGCCTGACCCTGAACGGCTACGACCCGCTGCCTCTGCGCAATGCCACCCACTCGCGCGCCTACCTCCAGTCTGTCTGGGACAACGACCGCCCCGCCGACGCTGACGAGCGGGACTTCCTCGTCTCTGAGATTCTCCCGGCTTACGGGCTCGAGGACGTCGCTGATGCCGACATCCAATCCATCCTCGACGCGGACAGTATCGGGGCCGGCATCGCCGCCCTTATGTCTTCTCGCGCCGGGGTCGACTGGTCCACTGGTGGCCACACCTCCGTCGACGTCACCCTGCATGGTTATGCCGCCGGTCGGAAGCGCCACGACCTGAAGGCAGACCTCGCCGGAGGTTGGGATAATACTGAGCTCCCTCGTTACATTGAAGAGGTTCTCGGCCTCGACATGGATGCCGTTACCGAGAAGCTGCGCAAGGCCGCGCAGGAGGACTCGTCGTGGTTGGGTCCGCGCCAGCTTGTAGCTCGTCGTGACCTCGGGGGTTGCGACCACTACCACTAAGGTAGTTCCATCCTACTTTGACTTACGCTTTACAGTGAATAGCGGAAAAGTCGTGAGATATGGGGGAATTGTGCAAAATGCAACCAACTTATGCAGCGCGGCTTGGCGCAACTTGGGAGGATGTAGAGTGGGATAGCAAGTCAATAACATAATCTCTTTGTACTTTAGCAGGGCGGAAACAGACACTGCTTTTACCGATAATATCAATCATATATTTTATACAGATGTAAATACTAGCCCTTGTTCTTAGGTACCGGCTTACCAGGTCAACAATATCCAGGTATCTCCGGGCCTACAGACACAAGGTGGTGTTAACTTTCGCCGGGTATTTAGACTAGTTGATTTTACTAAATAGATTGACATTGTCTTCATACCAGTGTTATGAAACACCTACTACAAAAGTTAACCTTTTTTGGATAAATAGAAAAGCCGTTAGAAGCTAGCCCATGACACATATAGTAGCTGTAGTTCTGGGATCTACCTAGAAGAATAAGGTATATGGATAGCTGCAATATCAATATAGAGCACAAGAGTTGGACTAATAATAGCATACTCTAAGAGAAAAACAAAAGTTAAGCTACAGAAACCAAGCAATTACTCTAGCCTATATTTCCAGACGTCTACAAAGCCTAAAAACCCTTCGATGAATGCTATTTGGGTATACGGCCGTGAAAACATATACAAAATACTCATCTTCCCTGAAAGCCGTGAACTCCATACATCATACATCGTATACAACGCAAGTATACCTGAACCCTTCTATTTCAACCCCTTCACTCAATTATTGTCCGTCGGCATTTCCACCGGCTCCGGCTTACGAGCTATATTTTCCAGCTCCGACGGTCCTCCCATCTTTACGACTACTTTTATCAATAGGAACCTGGTACCCTATAACAGACTTTTCTATGACATTCTTCCGTCTAAACCGTTGAGCAATCAAAACACCCCGCAAGAGCACCCCCAGAGACAGCTAGCGGGATACCAAGGCCTAGGGCTACTTTCGCCTCGGTATCAAGGGAATCTGATCCCACGCCTGAGGAATCTGGTCTCGTCGGTATACCCGTTTTAGTAGGTTCTTTTTCGTCGTGATGGTCCATGGGAAGTGAGACGGACCGGAGACATTTTCTGCGACTTGGTTAGACTGGATTCTCTTTGCTTTTTCTTTTTCTTTTTCTTTTTCTTTCTTTTTTATTTGTGTATGTAATATGGAATTGAATTTGAATCATGTGAGAGAATACTACTACTCACTGAGAATGAATTCAGCTTCGTCTCTGGCGGGACGGCGCTGGTGGATTGCTATGGATATGTAGTCGGTGGGTGTGCCGTTCCATGTGATGTTCAGGTCTTGTCCGATGTCGTACCACGGGTTCAAGTCGAGAGTGTTGTTCTTACCCGGAGGTGGTGGGACAATGAAGTAGAATTGAGAGTAGACGAGCAATACGAGCAGGAAGCATAGGACGCCTAACTGGCACAGTAACTTGGGGGCCATGACTGTCACACGGGGTCGTTTCGGAATTAGGGCTCTGTGGACAGATTGGGAATTGTTGAGGTTGTACACGATACACCGCCCATGAAGGATAGTGATTTGAGATGGAAGAGCAGAGCGAGGGATTAGTGATAATAAAAAGATATTTAGATCTGTTGCGCCCATGTTGTTGCTGGTAAAAAAAAGTTGTTTCTTCCTGACTACGAGTGGCGGTTTAGAATTAACCCTAACTAACAACAAAGGCAGGGCGCATGAATGCACCCGCAGATTTGGCAACTACCGAGGCGGATAGAGAGATAGAGTGTACTCTTACTTACAATTGCCTAGTGAAAGACGATAAGTAAAACATTTCCATAGACGGGCACAATTGTCTAACGTCTTGGCAGGGCCACCAGGGTCTGTCTCAGTTGTCGTGACGTCGAGTGGGAACGCTAAAATACGATGTCTCATTCGTCATACTAAATTAAGAACGTTAGTGCTTGACTGCTAAAATCCATTCATTCTTCAGCCCACTCTCCCCCCCCCCAAAAAAAAACCATATACGCTGGTCGATACTTTTGTATTTAATTTCTTTGGATGTTTCGTTGTCAATGCGGACAAAGAACTTTTCTTTTATCCCTGCGAGAATTCGATCATGAGTCGTCTCATATGTTCCGGTCGAATGCTGGGCGGCACAGCCATCCTGCTGTCAACCATCATTATTTTGATCGTCTTTGTCAACCCCCCACAGACCCGAATTCTCCACAGTTCGTCCCCTCAAACCACATCTTCCAAGCACAATTCGTCATCCCCATGGAATCCCAGTGATGTACGATGCAGCGGCGAACTACCCGACACCTCCCACATCCAGGTGGTGGTCAAGACCGGCACAAACATCATCTACGATAAGCTCCCGACGCAACTCCTCACAGCCTTGCGATGCTGCCAAGACCCGCTTATTTTCGCCGACTCCGAGCAAGACCTCGGTGGCTACCATGTCTACGACGTGCTCGCGAACGTCAATGAAACTCTGAAGGCCACTCATCCCGATTTCGCCTACTACCGTACCATCCAAGAGTACTTGTCCTCAGGCCGGGACATCCGGCAACTCCGGACCTCGCGCCAGGCCGCCTGGGACCTGGACAAGTACAAGTTCATCCACATGCTCGTGCAAACCTGGGAGCGACGTCCCGGACACGACTGGTATGTGTTCGTCGAGGCCGACACGTACCTCTTCTGGGGAAACCTAGTGCAGTGGCTGGCGCGGATGGACCCTGCCAAGCCACTCTATCTGGGCTCGGCGGCGACCTTCCAAACTGAGAAGTTTGCCCACGGAGGAAGCGGGGTGATCCTATCGCGCGAAGCCATGAAGCGCGTCTTAGATGGAGGTGCCGATCTGGCTGCACGATATGACGAGCGCATGCACGACGAGATCTACGGCGACTTTGTGCTTATGAAAGCCCTGAAGGAAAAGGGCGTCGGGCTTAGTAATAAATGGCCCATGATGCAGGGCGAGAAGCAGAATACGCTTCCTTTTGGGCCCGGTCCCAATTCAGGGTCCCGACATGGATGTCAGCCGTTGATTACTATGCATAAAGTTACGCCGGTGGATGTTAATGCGATGTGGAATTATGAGCAACATCGTAAACACCCGCAGGTACGTGTTTTATTCATTCCCGTTAGAAGTAGGTGGGTGATGATGGCTAACGACGAGTAGGAACCGCTCCTTATTAGTGAATTGTATGACTATTTCATGGGTCGTGCGCTTCCCTCGGGGCGCGATGATTGGTATAATCTCTCCGATGACTTGATGTTCCGCGCGCCTGGTGTTGAAGGGGAGAGACAGAAGTCGCCCTCGGATATGACCCCGGCCGAGAAGGAAGCGTATAGCTCTTTTGAGCAATGTCAGAAAGCGTGTAAGGAGCATTCCAAGTGCTTCCAGTTCGTTTACCATGATCAGACCTGCGGATTCTCCTTCTCCTATCGACTAGGATACCAGAGAGATCCCGAAGGTGACGAAGGACGGTATAAATCCGGGTGGATCTTGGATAAGATTGAGAAAGATCGAGAAGATCACCCTTGCAAAACACCAGAATGGCTATAAAAACCAAATATGGCTCAGTGTAACACTTGTATTGATATCTTATTCTTACCAGCGACATCCGACACCACGGATGGCTCCGTCGATTGGTTCGAGATGACCACGCGTCTCACTTAGGGGAACAATACCGACGAAACGCACTACGAAGTTACAGACTAACAACATACCATACCACCACCGACATGGTTCATCGTGGGTGGCAGACACGTCTGTCCAACTGTAAACCACAGCGAGCAGAAACACGCGCCCCCTATTCCGATTCAGCGGCAAATCAATGTCTTAACGGCCAGAAAGTCTCTATATTATACGAAGTCCAGCAGTGTGTATATAATTGTACATAGAAGAATTTCAAGCGATACCTTCAACTATTGTCCCCCTGCTTTCATTGTTTCAAGATTTCTCTATCTCGTACGTTCAGTAGGAGGGAGGCAATGTGCGCAAGGCACTTCTCTCATTAGATCTAAGTGGACATGGTGAGCAGTTGTGCATACAAAGCCATATTGGATGAGGTAATGTAGGCTGTGCCTTTTTATTACTTGTGATAGTCCTTAGTCGATGAATTGGCCACCGAGTAAAAACTTGTCCCGGCATGTTACGTTGGACGAATACATAAACGTGAAAATGTATGAGGCAGCAAATTTGAAGGGCTCAGTTCTTGCCATAACGCTTATACAGACTACGGCAGTCAATAAATACATGCATACACTCGTCATTCAGTAGGACTACCCATAATTGTGCTTTTATCATGATATGCATTCTCTTCCTAAAGGAACATACTGCATCATACAAATGACGTCACGGTAGTGATAATTAATGAGTCAGCAATTCTGCCCAGGCAGAACTTTTCACACGGTATCTTAGCAGCTGGAGATTATGGCAGTATACTCTGTATAAGGAATTCGTTTTCTTGAGTCCTCCATCTAGAGTGGGTCTACAGTCGGCATGGAGCCCTCATCTTCACTCTCTTTAGTATCTCAGCTGTGTAGCCTTCTCCAGAACCCAGACTTCCCCGCGCAACTGGCATCTGCGATCGAAGCATCGAAACGAAATCACTTGGATCTCTCCAAGGAGTCCTCCCAACAGGAGCAAGAGAATAGTGACCTTTTCCTCCGTATTGAAGCTTCGCTTTTTTCTGGTGCACCATGTGTATCTCAGGATAATTCATGGGTTCTGGTTAGTCTTGTTGAAGCAGTTTAATGCTGCAGCCTGCCGATATCATGTGCTAACTGGTCAGGGTTGCGTTGACCTGAACAATGAGCGTGTTGTACCGTTGTCGCAGTTGACTCCAGATGTCTCGGAGATAAGCGTAAGATCTCCTTTTGATATGTGGCTGTTCCGGTAAGGTTTAACTTTCCATATAGTACGATAAACAAAATACCATAGCTGCGCCAGAACCCATTATAGATGGCCATGGCTCACGTCCCCTTAAGCGACGAAAGACCGTCAGTGGCCTTCGCTTGGCGCCACATAATCATAAGGCTGTCATCAAAGGAACTGAATCTCAGGTCGACGGCTACGCTACACCGGATTCAAATAGGACGACTGACGATGCTCAAAAGTCGTCTGTTCGCCAGGTACATAGTGATACTAGGTTTCCCCAACGTAAAAACCCAAGCAAAGATACATCTGCCCCAGTCCTAGAGCCAACGTCAACCGACAAGCTTATCGCGGGTATCTGGCGACAAGTGTTCTCACCTGTTCAACTAAGCCGATTCCATTCTGTATGACTCCCCGGCATGAAAAGACGGTTGTCTGAACTAACAAACTTAGGTCATAGAACCCGGCATAGACATTCGCACTGGCGTTAGTGGAGAGGTATGTTATATCATACAGTCATTTACGCAAAAGGAGGGACTTCGACTCGAGCCTCCCGAAGTCTTCGTAGGTGTAGCAGACTAGAGATGACTAACCAACACCAGGTATTCCGGGCAGTCAACACCCTGTGCCTAAAGTACTACAACCAGAGTCAGTCCTCCCGCGCACTTGAGATGATAGTGCAAGCATACTGGATTGAATGTTACGAGGCTCGTATTGCTGTCCTTCGCTTAGAAAATCCCAACCTATCAGCTATGGAAATCCGAATGATGGGCTTGAGGGAAGCATGTGCGGTCCTCAACTGGAAAGAAAAGGATCTGCGAAACCGAATGTACGCAATATACCTTCTTGAACTATGAATGTAAGGCTAACTTCTTCCTCGATTCAGCGCTATCTGGCGCGGATACAAGGAAATCAAAGATGCTGGTGGTTGGGCCAGTTTGATATTTGCAAGTGCCGGGGTATACCGATTCTGCAAATACCGTACTGGCTTTGGAGAGGGTTTCTCTACGCGCCTTCGACATATCCGATCTAGCCTAGAGGTTGCCGCCGATACGCTGCATCCGGACTGGAGGGATCTTCTTCAAGTGATCGGGCAACAAGAGACGCGGCAGTACCACGGCCACCCACATGAATGGGTAACAGTAACAGGAAGACCAGCAATCCCCTTGACTTCAACATATGAGCATCTTCAGCTCCCCAACGGCTTCCATTATCGCTTCATCGATGAGTGCGTGCTTGACACTGCTGCTTTTGGCACAGATGACCCTCGCCGGGTTCCTGAAATAGATCCGGATGTGTGTTTGGTATGCAAAGAGAGGCAGTCTGATGAAATCGACAAGAACCAATGTTCATGCTTCCCCACACTGTTCGGGGGCGTGCGAAATCCAGTACCAGTACAGTTGTTCCATACAACCAGCGGGAAGAACAACGGGGTCATAGCTCGCAGTGTAAGTTTTGCCCTCTGAACTCAGACACGATTATCATTATCTTAATCAACAATTAACAGAACTTCGACCGTGGTATTGCTATCGGTGAGTTCACGGGTCTCATCACCAAAGGCATCGAGGGTGTCGACGTGATGCTAGGTGGCACTCGCACAAGAACGTACCAGATCTTCCAAGGGCAGATGGGCAACTTCACACGGTTTATCAACCACTCCTGTCGTCCAAACAGTCAATTCCAGCGATTCTATTGGCGGGGAAAGGAGCGCGTAATTGTTGTTTCGCGAGGAGTGACGGCTGGGGGTGAGATCACCGTTGATTATTCAGATCATTATTGGAAGCAATTGAACAAGACATGTCTTTGTGGGGAACCATGCTGTCGATTCCGGGAGAGAAGATAATGCATTTTCACGGCGTGATGCTTTATCGATGTACATAGAGCTTGATGGGAGGATATCATGTAGTAGACTGAACTGCTTAATGTGCAATGTCAGGGAGGTCACATGGCGGGCCATATGGAATCTCCTTGTCAGATGATATGCGGTCACATGTTATGAGATACAACATGCCTATTGTATCGTTTATTCATATCATACATTTATTACGATAAGAGCTAAGCTATATCCGAGTTACGATTCAGTATTCACATCTCCTTATACGAAGACAACTGCAAATCACCTACTTAGGTGGTGGGCATTGAATGTATAGACGACCTCCACGACATCTTTCCCAACAACGCATTAGTTAATGATACTATGCAAATCAGTGCAAATCACTCAGAAGAGCAAATTTACTACACCGTTAATTATCCTAGAAGGGAATTTGTTACTGTTTCCGAGAAAGTTGAGCTAAAATGGCGGATGATCTCTCCTGGAAGCAAGGTACAAAGACATCCACACGCAGTGTGCAGAATTTGTAGATTATATAATATGGGCCAGTCGAGCGCTCAAGTAGCCAGCAGCAGAGAAGCATGCTGCAGGTGGAGTTGAAGGGCCATCGCCTGACACAGCTACTAAAAACGGCACATTTGTCAAGAGTATCACCATCCACCGACGGATACCAGTCCGGACCAATCCAAAAGCCCTTCTCTACAGACAGACTGACACGCCCCGGCCACACGGGAAGCTCAGCCAAGCTTCTACGATGGGTACATCCGCATAGCCCAGATCTGCCACGTCTGGACAAGTACCGGTACCTCCCTCGCGGGTCACATCACTATTAACTAAGCCCTTGTCACCGCGCAGCAAGCAGCCTCCATGATTGGAGAGACTGTTCACATCGCCACCTCGGCAGCCCATCTCTCGTCAGACGCTCATCTTGCTGCCTAGTTGGAGTGGAGCCAGAACACTCAATTCTGTATGGAGGAAGCAAGCTGTACGTGATCCAACGGAGGCAGGCTTTAAAGATAAGCTTATTTGGACGTCGTCAATATAATTATGCGACGTTTTCTGCTATTGAAGACCTCCAGAAATGCATAACAACGTTACGGAGTAGTCGGAATTCCTGCAGAAACTAGGAGAACCGAGTATGAAGGCAAGCTAACCCTAGATCAGATCACGTGGTCTCTATCCAAAAAGACCTGTTCGGTATTAAAGGGGAAATTGACCGATGAACAGGGCATCAGATAAGCCGAAAGACGGTTAAATCAGACTAGCTCGAAGTTCGGACACATTTAATCAGTGCGCGAAATAGCCCTAGGTATGAATCGGACCACGCCCTAGCGGTTACAAACGGTTTTGATAAATGACGTGGCCGTTCAATTTACGAGCACTGTCCTCGTCTGGGCCGAAAATCTATGCTTAATTTAGTAAATCGAACGAAGCAACTGCCAGGAAATATCGCACTTGATCATCCGGCTCGCGCGCTAGAAACGGTAAATGATATCGTGATCGTCCTAATGGCAGGTGCACACCCAGGACACCTTTGGATTGGACCGTTGGGAGAGCATGGGATGTTTGACGTGTTACTTTTTGCTCATGTTTCCTCCAATTTGATTGCAGAACAAGGTTTCCCCTTTCCACCCCTCCTCAAGAGAACAGAAAAACAAAAAGTCTCCGAGATTGTCCCAACGTACTTTTTCGCAACTGTCCAGAAGGATCGAAAATTACGTCAGCGGATATACGGCTATACTGGAACAAAAAGGAAAGAAAAAAAGGGCCAAGAACGGAATCGGATACTCGGATGAAAGTCCGAGACCGGGAAGAATTGCCTGATCCGGGCGCTTCCGCTCCGTCAGAACCGCCAAGATGGTGAATTGCTTAGAAATATTATGTGGCACAAAGTGGTCGAAGTGGGAACGATAATGAAAAAACTCTGCCCCTAAAAGGGACACGAACAGTCCAGTGTCAGGGAGAATTATCCGGTTCCCGACCCGATGTATCCCTATAAGGCAATGATTGTTAGTAAGAAGGACTGCTCGTGCCGTGGTAGTACGGCACAACCCTTACTATGTAGGGCACTAAGGGTGCTAGTCAATCAATCAAGCATTGACCGCCAAGAACTACTGCAGTATGATGATTGATCAGCTCATCCCGGTGGAGGCTGCATGGGTCTTTGCGCACCTCACTAGCTGCACCATACTGGAGCTCTTGGCAATCACAGGGAGCAAATGAGCTTGGGATACTGCTTCGGTGAGCCTGCATCATGGTCGTTTTCCAATTAGCTAACATGGCCAGGTACTACCTCATGGGTGAGGGACACTAATTTATAACGATTGCTAACCAAAGCAATTTCCTTTGACGATCAAGAGGGGAAGCGAAGTCTGTGATGTGGCCTGCAGACCCTGGATCCTTTTGACTCATCGTCGGTCTATCGTCATCAAATCGGGGTTGCAATCCAGTAAGAAGTTCTAGCCAGCAATGAGATGTGGACAACCACACCCTCGTATCTCAGGAACTTCCGGGTCGCCAGCCGCTCCCTGCCGCGCTTCCTTTCTTCGACCTGCCTTATCCGACACTTCCGATGCCTTCCAGATCTGGTGACAATAATCCACAGTGGCCGTCACTAACTATCCATGGCAGGTCATATGGCAAATCAATAATATGAGGATCCCCCGACGTCGCCCTTGGAGAAAAATTCTTTGAGATGCTTATAAATTGACCTAGCCCCGCTCCTTCCTCGCTTTTTCTAATTGAAGATCCCATCTGGCATGGCTTATCTGACAGCAATATAGCTATCCCTTTCTTAGTCGCCCAAACTATTATCATACCTATCTTTCTTTCTCCCCTGACCTGTGGTCTTTTCCACCGCGACACCCAATATCCACACTATGACGGAAACTCAAACGGTCTTGGCATCACGTCAATCCGGGCGGAGCTCTGAGAGTAGCTCGCTGGATGTGATTGCAACTGAGAAGCAAAATCTGGCCGTGCACAGCGTCCCATCGACTCGGCCAGACTTGCACAACTCCGCCTCTCCTAAGCGGTGGAAAACTTTTTGGACCGCCTTCCGGTATCTTCAACATCTGACCCCAAAGCAAGTCGATGACTTCATGGCATCTTATGTCATATATAATCTAGACTGGTCCAATGAGAAGCAGATGGTCGAAGAGTTAGGGCCCAACTATCAAGAAAAGGTCGGTGATTGCCTCAAGTCGTACTATGGGGTTTTAAATCACCTCTGCGCTCTTGGCGACGTCGAGAAGATGTACATTCCACCATTCATGAGCAAGAAGGCGACCGTGCTGGAAAACCAATTATTGTATGAAGAGTCCATTGCCGAGCATATTGGCCTTAAGCCCGGAGACAAAGTACTGGATCTGGGCTGTGGTCGCGGCCGTGTGGCTGCGCACATGACCCAATACTCGGGTGCACATGTGACCGGGTTGAACATCGACCCTAATCAAATCGCCCAAGCCCGTTCCTACAACGAGAAGCTTGGGTTCACGGAAAACCGCTTCATCGTCCAGGACTTCAACAGCCTTCCTCTCCCGTTCGAAGATGAGACCTTTGACGCGTTCTATCAGATCCAGGCATTCAGTCTGTGCAAAGATTTGCCCGCTCTGTTTCGCGAGATCTTCCGTGTACTCAAGCCGGGAGCGAGATTCTCCATGCTGGACTGGGTCAGTCTGCCTGACTATGACCCCTCGAACTCTGAGCATGTCCAGCTCATGCGCCGAGTAAAGCCGCTTATTGGGGCGGTGGGCACACCTACTCCAAAGATCCTGGAGAACGCTCTCACCGATGCAGGATTCACAGTAACTCGTTCCGACAACGCTAGTGTCGGCGGACTGCAAGCCCCGTTGATCGCGAAGGTTGACCTCTACTTCCGATCCATGCGACAGCTTATCCTGGGTCTGGTCAAGACTCACGTGCTTCCCAAACACTTCAAGACACTAATCAACCGTCTATGTTTGGACGGAGAAGCATTCGTCAAAATGGACAACATGCGACTGGTGACGACAAGTTATCGTATCATTGCACAGAAGCCCCTCCATTAAGTTCGTGTTGCCTCAGAACAGTCCACTGGAGACGGGCTTTGAGGGTGGAAGAAAGTGAAGCGGGAAAATGTCTCGGCAGTCCCGCTTAAAAAGGGGCCAATGTCTCTTGGCGACCGCCCTTTCTCACTGAATACGGGGAGCGTTACCGCGGACAGGGACAGAAGTTCAGCCGCATGCCCGCTGGCGGGACAAGACTCGTCATCGTCTCACGCATCACAGCCGGCTGTCTAAGTCTGATCCAAGTATTGATGGTATACATTTTCTATGCATTGATACAGTCGCGTTTAGCCATGCCTTCCGTCTTTACTATCATAATGACCTCTCTCCAAGGGACTGTTCTACCACATGGCGTTCTTGTGCCAACAGGTAAGTGATGTTCTCCCCACTTTCGTCTACGACGTGTGAAATTGTACAAATTTCGACAGCAACCCTCTAACATGGCGTTAAGATAATTTTTGAACATATTGTATACCCCTTTGCCCTAATTCTTCTGAACTTTTCCATTTTCATGAGAACATGGCTCAGCGTACATATACCCTGTCCGTTCCATGTCGGCGTTCCTCCGGTTGAAGCCTTCGGTTTTCCATGGTCACTAAGTGGCCCATAGATCTGTTGATTCTTCATGTTTCAAGGTTTGCTTGGCCCCACTACTTTCCCGCTGGTGTTTGTTAAATTCTGCATACGGCTTTTGGTCTATTGTTCGGATACCCCAATTAGAAAGGGCCATCCATTACCTAGATATTCATATACCTTAGATTAGTAATGTTACCTTCAATTCACAAATAAGCTTGTCTGGATAAAAGAAGAGATATTATGCGTTAGTGAAATAGATCGGTTAAAATACAGGAGGAAAATAAAATAAATAAAATAAAATAAAATAAGAGGAGAAACAAACGAAACGATTGGGGATAATTTAAAATTCTACAGTCGGAAAAAAAGCGAAACAAAAAAAAGACACCATGAAAGCATATTAAAGGATGTCTCGGCCATTAATACCAGGGAACAATAAATGATTCGGAAAGTTAGAAATGACGGGATTCCCCCAGAAGAAGACAAGTTCAATCGGGGGAGGACAATGATTTGACCGATCTTACACCCCCAGTCATGCCATGTGCCCGGCCTGACTCGACTAGTGGCAGATGACGAGACCTTTTACCATCTCCACTCATGGTTGGTTACACTAGTCAAGAGCTCTTACTCCGAGACCACCAGCTGAGCTCACCAGCTTCAGAGATATACGAACGAGGATCAAACGATGGAAGAAAAAATGTTCTCGAACGATGCGCGGCAGTTTCCCACGAGTTGAGCACGGGTACGCCTATATATCACCCCCCATGGACCACTCATAGCGTGGCCCCCCACCGGGTCCCACCGAAATCTTTCAATGGCAGCCATCCATTTAGGCACGTTGTTGCGGATCTCCCGCCAATGGGCTGGCTGTGCTAGACCCCTCGTCTTATCGGTGCCCTTATGCCGGTTCCCATGGAGGGACAGAGTTCATATTTAAAATGTCACGTCAAACAACGGACGTTGGGAATCTATTGTCAGAATGGTTCCTGAATTCTGAAGAACTTTGGCGGCGCTGGGAAAGATGATGTCGAGCTCTCATATTTGCCCCCTGCATGTCGATCAATTCTTGGGGACCCGCAAGATCGCCAGCTCGTCGAGTCCACAGCATATACGCAAAGTTATCAACGCCGCGTTGGTGTTAATAAAAGGTCTTTAAGATCTTTATCTTCTGGCCATGAGCCAAACTCTCTTCGAGGCGGAGGATTGGCCTCTTCCCCCTGTCCGACGAGAAAGTACCGTCTCGTCTTCGACCCAGTCCTCATCCTCTAGTTTCATATCAACTTCTTTTTTCCCGCTTCCTCCCATCAGCCCCGCAACATCGTCTCCGGGAAGATCGCGGCAGGCGTCATGCCAGTCTTTGTACGATGAAGTAACCCGATTACCACTGAACCCTGCTGTGACAATGTGGGTTGATCACCCTTGCTACGGATTCCCAGTGTGCCTATCTAACGGGCCATTACAGCTCATTCGTCCGAAGTCACAAACTGTTCAAACTTCGCTACACATATATTGATATTCGCAAAGATGCTACAGGGGCTCTAAGGGCCTTAGAGCTTGGGGGGGCTGTTGGCCAGCAGACGCCCTTTGTGCACACCTGTAAGTGACCAGGATTCTTTAACTACGAGGGCATTAGGCTGATTAGGAGCTTCCTACGCCGTAGTCAACACCACGAAACTTCCCGTCCCACATCTAGAACACCCCAAACTGCCCAATGAACCCTCTCTAAGAATTTCCTTCATGGAGGAACAGACCATCCAGACCGCCCATACCGTTTTCACATCACAGTTATCTTATACCTTTGAGGATTGGAATGGTAGGACTGTTCGGGTCTATTCAGGAAACACGTACTGATCCATACTACCAGATTGCGTGCAGTTCCAAGAGCTCATCCTCACGGCCAAGCTCGTTTTCATTGCCGGGATTGCCGAGGCCAAATCCAAAGGTCGTGGAGAAGAATGCATCAGTCAGAATCTACGCATTCTGCGTGGCTATAACGGCAAACAAGTGATGCTGTTTTTCGCTAATTCGCAACGAAAGGAGCTAAAGCGCTATGTCTCGGTTCCTGGTAGGTAGTAGGCAGAATTCGAGAGGGGAGAATCCAACCACTGACCGAGTTAGTAAATTGCATCGAAAGTGTCCAACCGCCGAAAAAGGCCGGGCGGCCGGTTGTGTTACAACTTCTACCCAATTTTGATTACCTCTCCCAGATGAGAAATCTCCAGATCCATTTTTTAGACCACGGAGGTATGTCTACTTCAGGTACTCGGCCCGAAACTTGGATATTAACGGATTCTCCTCAGATAGCTTATCCTTCTGTCAATTTCTGGCAGACCACGCAAAATAACTACCATTCGATGATCCTGTTTTTCTACATGATTTCGGAGCGAGAATATTGCATGTTCTCTCATACATTAGAGATTCTTTCTACAGGGTTTTTGAAACTACGAAAGAGATTCTAAAATCCGGTAATAGTCGGAGCGCTGGCATGCTCCAAGGGCGGATTCTGTCGGAGGTAACCTTTAGATTTTTTTTCTTTCTTTCTTTCTTTCTTTTTTTTTTTTTCTATCTTACCCTAGACCTAGTATAATGTTCTACATATACCCTGTACAGTCAATACCATCATAAGTTATGAAAGCACGTGGCACACGCACTGGCGTTGGTTCGAAGGAGTAAACTAGTCTCGAGAAAACCGAACCCATCACATCGCATCACACACGTCCGGTGTCTCACAGGGATTTCTTAGTGGCTGCTCGTGGAAATTGCGTGCATTGAGGGACAACGCGCATTTAATTTATTATTAACATCCTTTGTCAGGAAGCTCGTGATCGGTGGGCCGCAGGAACCGCAAGAACCGCAGGAACCGCAAGAACCGCAGTCAGAACTTGAAGTACGCACCTCAGGGGCGCACGTGGGAAAAGAATTGGCCCTTGCTTCATGTCCAAACGGAAGCTAATGCAGCACGTTGAGCTATCCGCTTCAATTCACGCCAATGGTGGAACTTAACAGCGGTGGATCGCAACTTTATTCTGTTCCCAACCCCCACTCTCTTGTTATTTGCTTCTTTCTTTCTTTGAACTTTGTCCAGCCTTGTTCGTCGGGTCACTTAACCATGCCACCCTCATCTGCAATGTTCTTCTTCCACGTCAATCTGTCCTACCCCTTCTCTTCAGGCCCCATGTTCGAGCCGCATTCTTTATAGATATCTGAGGTAACATATTTGACGATCAATGGTGCATCTGTCATAACTTATACTATGGATACCCGTCCTGTTAAATGAGCCGTCCCCCTGAGATAAGAAACGCCCCAGTGCGATAAGATTCAAAATGACGAAATTCCGCTCGAGGTTATATAAAACCGATCGAGCTCGGGATTTTGAGCATGAACAGGTGAAGTCTTCATCGGATCCAGGAATTCTTTACCGTCTGAAGACTGACCGTCATGAATCCAGGACCGTCATGTCCGCATGCGACAAGTTTACGAAACCATCGATCGACAGGGTTACCAATGGATTGTGGTGTTTGTAGCCGGAGTGGGCTTCTTCCTCGATGGATATACAGTCAGTTGAAGATGAAGCTGTTGGACTCGATGACGGATCAGTCATGACTAACACATGATTTTTCTCTCCGCAGCTATTTGCAAGTAACATGGCCTTCCCGATGCTATCCTACGTCTACTGGAGGGATGATCCGTCTTCCATGAAACTCACGAATATCAACATTGCCACCTTGGCCGGTACCATGCTGGGGCAGGTATTATTTGGGTATCTGGCAGACAAGTATGGGCGCAAGAAGATGTACGGTCTGGAGTTGATGCTCCTGATCACTTCGACCCTCGGTGTGGTCATGGCCTCAAATGGCGTACACCATAGTATGAGTGTGTATGCGTGGCTGATATGGTGGAGAATTGTGGTTGGCATCGGCGTTGGGGCTGATTACCCATTGAGTGCGGTCATCACATCTGAGTAAGTGCAGCTTGGTTTGATTCACACGATCAGGAACTGACGGACTTACCAATAGGTTTGCGCCCACAAAGCATCGAGCGCGAATGATGGCGTCGGTCTTTTTCATGCAGCCGCTTGGCCAGATCACCGGAAATATCGTGTCATTGATTGTAGTCGCCGCCAGCAGAAGTCGAGGAGACGAGGACCTGACCCGCACTGTGGATATCATGTGGAGGTGGGTCATTGGGATCGGAGTGGTCCCTGGTGTAATCGCAACGGTCTTCCGGTTCATTATCCCAGAAAGTCCCCGGTTCCTGCTGGAGATCGAAGACGACCCCGTGCAGGCAGAATTCGATGCAACTACCCTCTTTAACGAGCCGAACAACTCTCCCTCCTTAGAAACAGAAAGTTGGCATAACCTGCCCCTTCCAGCGATCTCCATGACGAGTCAATGCTTCTCTGATCGATCACACTCGCAGACAGAATTTCTCCAGCCCGCCACTCTCAACTCTCACTGGCATTTGACGAGAAAAGACATCACACAATATTTCTGGACCGAGGGCAATTGGCGCACCCTCGCTGCCACCTCCCTGTCCTGGCTTTTGCTCGACTTTGGCTTCTACGGCATCGGCCTCTCGAACCCACAGTTTCTTGCCAAGACATGGGGTTCCCTCAAGCTCCATGGTCCAGCACCTGTCTGGCAGACGGATGATAGTCCGAATGCCGATGTTTTCAAGATGTTTCTCGATAGCTCAACGCATGCCCTTGTCATCCTCAACAGTGGTAGTTTCCTTGGGGGCTTACTCTTGATTCTCGTTATCCACCGTCTTGACCGTGTCGCACTCCAAAAATATGGGTTCCTGGCGCTGGCCGCCCTCTTCATCGCCCTGGGTACTATGTTCCTGACCGTCCACAAAGAAGGTGCTGTAGCCGTGGCCTTATACATCATCGGCCAGGCTTTCTTCAACTTTGGTATGGATTCTCCTTGAAAGCCAAGGAATGAAAAGCAAACACTAACATAGAATACACCAGGCCCCAATGCAACTACCTACATAATCCCCGCCGAGATCTTCCCCACCCGGTACCGTGCCACCTGCCATGGAATCAGTGCCGGCGCTGGCAAACTCGGCTCAATTCTAGTCCAAATCTTCTCCGCACACTTTAACTTCGGTTCGGGTCTCGGTAACGAGCCCATCATCCGCCACGGCTGGGTTCTAATCGTCTTCAGTGTGTGCATGATCCTCGGTGCGGTGATCACACATTTCTGGATCCCGCCTGTGCAGCGACAAGACGGCAAAGGGAAGCTTTGGGGTGGGAAGACGGAGACCCTGGAGACCTTGGCGCTGGGAAGGATGGGATGGAAGAGTCGGTATGCTGTGAAACTGAGAGAAAGAGAAAGGGTTGTATCACCAACCTTTTCGCCGGGAGGCTTTGGTCTATAGTATATAGTACTGTGAATATTTGCATTGTGCATATGGTGCTCAGCTGGGTTAGACACTCACTTAACTTTTCTTGTACATACATATTTAGATATACAACGACCAAATAGGATGCTTCATTGATATCCAGGGGCATAGAACAGAAAGATACATGGCCAGAGTACAATGGGACAATAGACCTGACAAAAGTCCAAGCAAAAATAAGAAAGAAGAAAAAAATGAGTGCATCATCCGTGAATCGAACACGGGCCTCATCGATGGCAACGATGAATTCTACCACTAGACCAATGATGCTAGTTATTGAAGAATACATTTTTATCTATGTTTATAACCCAATAATTACCTTTGGCCAAAAAGATAGCACTTGCCGGTTATATACTTTAAGACTCCAAGAGTAATTTGACCAGTATATTCATATCCAATCGAACAAATACCCAGGTATCTATTTTTCCCGTGCTCATCAAGCAAACCTTCAAGTTAGAACTGGAAACTAAACACCCCGACTTCTGGATTTGAATTGCTGGCGATATAGATATCCTCCGGAGGAGAGCCCGCTCGTCGAACTTTTCCAGTCCGTAGCATATACTATCCGACAGTGTGTATATGTGGTAATTTAGTAATAAACCTACTTTTACGAAAGTGCTTCAACTATATAATGCCACAGCCATTTAATGCATAATCATATTAGTGCTATCTACTCAGAATTTTAAGCGTGAGGAAGGGAAAACAGGAATGCTGGTGGGGCCTTGTTGCTGCTAACACCGCGTGCATATCAAGATATATTGTGTTTATTTCGGTAGGGCTGAATTATAGATCAGGTCACGGGTAAATGGTACTTTAGAACATTCATCTTGACAATTATAGATAGTCTTCAGAAAAGTAAGGGAGTAAGGGAAATATCGATCCTCTCGGGTTCACCATACACAACGTATTGTCACGGCTTAGATTTTCTTTCCACCTTAAGCAAGAAGTATTCTCTTGCTTCTAAAGGCTCTTCCCATGGTCACTACAGTGCAACGGGGCGACCTTCTTACTTGAACCTTTTCACCCAATCACTGCACCAATTGCCAGACTCTAGCCTTGGTAAATGAGCGCGGCCAGTAGGAGATCTGAATTCTCTCACCAGTCCGCTCAATCAGCAGCTTATAGTACGCAGGTAGAGATGAATAACATAGACCTACGCGCGACATAGTCACAATGTGATCTCTGTCCTTCAGCCCAGCAAGAGCAGCCCTTGAACCAGGAACAACACCAGCAACTATGCGTTGGCATTAGGGGATGGAGATCAGGCGATCTGTGTGACCAACATATCACCTCTAGGCTCTGACCGCACCTGTGCACAAATCTATTCCGGTGGAACTTAGTAGACATGCCTACCAATATCATAGTAGTAATAAATAAAGAATTTAATTATCAGCTAGTCCAATTTTGAATACATTTATCGCATTTAAAAACTTCTATCGTTGGGTACCGTGGCCCCTAAGTTTAGGTACTAGTGTCACTAATTTTAGGCACTGTAACCCCTAAGCTTAGGGCCTAGGCTCTGGATAACTCTATCACCACCAGAACTATGTTAATTAACAAGATCTATAGTTAAGCTATAAGTTTAAAAATTCGGTAATAATTTTAATATTGGATATATAATAAAACAGTATATTCTAAGAGTACACAAGAGCATAAGACTAAAAGTGCGTGGCAGCCATGGCTAAATGCAAAATAGCACGATTTTGTTCGCCATAACATGCCTCTCGCGTATAAGCGACAAGAACTACTTCAGAAATATAATCCTTATATAAATTCCATTCAATGCTTTCAGTACCAAGGCTACCTAAATACAATCACTAATAACCTTCTTCACACCGATAACTCGCCGCATCCTTCACATCACCACCCTTGTACACCGAAAAAAGTGGATAAAGACACAAGTTCCTCGTCCGTCCATCAGCAGCCAAAGCATCCACAGTCTCAGGCACAACACCATTCTCCACCCAATCTACCACTTGGCTCAACGGATCAACAGGGACCGGTCCCACACCACCAGAACAATGATGTACGCCTGGGGCTTTGAAGAAGCGGTAAAAGTCGCGCACGGATGGGTCCTTCTCTTCCACGCGTTTGTAGTACTGTTCTGTACCCTTGGGGAAGATCAATGTGTCCGATAGTCCATGCCAGGTGATCATCTTCCCGCCTGCCTGTTTGAAGGCGGAGAGGTTTGGATTATCGGCGCTGATTACGTCGTTGTATCTTTCCTTGGAAAGAGTGAATATTTTATCGAGGGCTTCGTGGTCTAGCGTGGTGAGGTCGAAGGATGGATTTTGCAGGATAAACCGACGGATCCAGTCTGAAGAGATAGCAAACGGAGACCCGGTGCAGTTGAAGGGTGTCGAGCATACGGTCCCGGCGAGACTCGACGCGCCCATTGACAGGGGCGTGCCCTTCTCAAGTCCGTACCATAGGAACTTGCCCTCAGAAGACCTGAGTCCCTCCCATGTACTGTTGGCCACTTCAGCATCCTTCTCGGAGATGCTCACACTGACTCCGCTACAGTTTACCCTCGTGCCAACCGTAGTAAAAGGATCAAAGTCACACAAGTCAGGTGCAGAAATCACTCCGTCCACAACCCCGTCGATATTATCGCACGCCTTGATCGCCGCAGCAGTAATGGCATCCGAGACACAAGTTGGAGGAAACGCACCAAGTTGATTCATGACAAACTGGGGCCAGAACTCTGCGACCAGGAAACTCGCCCAATTGATTGCCGGTGCGGCGGCCATGATACCGTCGTACGCGGTTGGATATCGTTGTGCGAGCATCAGACCCTGTCTGCCGCCTGTCGAGCACCCATTCCAGTACGAGTGCCGTGGAGCAAGACCGTAGAAACTGGTGGCGATCTGTTTACCGATCGTCGCGGCGTCGCCGAGAGCGACGTAGGCGAAATCCTCCAGTAAATCCATGTTCACATTTCCGGAAGCGTCCAGGGACCATGATGCTGAACTCTGCGAGTTCACCTCGTGGCCGCCGTCCGTGGCTAGGACCGTATAGTTCTGGGCCACAGCTGCGGCGAGGACGGCATCCTCCGATCTCATGGCGAATCCGCCTCCGCCGGAGCCTTGGAGTCGGTTGTTCCAGTTGGAGAAGGGGAGCCAGACTGTGACATGGATGGTATCATTCTTCCCTGGGTGGGTGTATGTGACCGTCACATTGCAGAAGTCTAGTGTAGACTCATCGTATGCATAATTCGATACCGGAATGGCAGAGAGATCCAGTACCTGTCCTTCAGGTATAGATGGATAGGGAATTACAGATGGCGAGCAATTCCCAGCCTGAGCGACAGTTGCTGTGAAAAGGCCCGTCACGGCGGCCGTGAAGGCCACAGACCGTATTCTACCGTGAAACATTGCGAGGACTGACCAGAGAACTCTGGAAACCTTTTTTTTTTTTTTTTTTCACCCTCCCCTCGATGGTACTTATAGGGGGCATAATATTCCGGGAAAACAGCCTAGGGTCTTAGCACAATCCTTCATAGCCAACCCAATCTAGACTCGTCAGCCCCTCTGGAGGCGTGGTATCGTCACCACAGCAAATGACAATGAGGAAACATCCCCAGGATGCAGTATAGCGCGGAATATGGTTCCCACCAGATAGACGATTCACCATACGTAGACCACGCTGCCGGTGATCGTCGTCTCGTCGAGGGGACCGGAGAATCCTCGGGCTTGGCTGATTTGGCCAATTCTAATCCGTCGAGTGGGTTTCAGTTGATAAACCCCTCTTCCTTGTATAGAGAATATTCAATATCGAGGACTGATATGAGGGAATTGCGGTATGATGCTTGATACTAGTCTTAGTTTTAAGGTTTCGGGTATGGGGTTCGGTAGTGAGCTTGTGGAGGAAACTGGGGCAGGTTGCGGGGTGCTTAGGATACTTATCCGGTTTATGTATACTAGTAAGTAGATGGGATATGTGATTCGATACAAGTAAGTGGGACTTGTCTTGAAAAAAGATTAGCTCGGGGTCATCTACATATGAACGGTCCCGGTTGAGTTGCCGAAGAGGAGGCCGAGTCAACCTTTCATAACTCTATAAATGCTTATGCAGAATCATAAGCAGGTCAGCTATAAAAGCCACAGATATACCGGGAACCCTCAAATATAGCAATTGGGACAACCACCTCGGTAGGTCCCTGAACAGATGGAGAAGGTGCTTAGGATGTTCTCTGTCCGGTACAGATCCATCCAAGCCCGACCTTTATCCTTCAAGCTCACTTGGCCAAAATTTTATATTGCATAAAAGTGCGAAGCAGCACATCCAATCAGCTTCTATGGCTCAGTTGGTAGAGCGCATGACTAGTAATCATGAGGTCCGCGGTTCGAATCCGCGTGGAAGCAGATCTCATCCGAAGCTCCTATGGCTCAGTTGGTAGAGCGCATGACTAGTAATCATGAGGTCCGCGGTTCAAATCCGCGTGGGAGCATATCTCATGAGCATCATTTTTTATTCTTTGTACTCTTTTTTGCTGTTAATCGAGTTGGATGTTGTTAGGGGTGATATCGGGATATCATCCGTCTCACGGACTTGGGCCGATGCCGGCGTGCTTCCGATTGCATTCATGCAGCGGGTCACATGGGAACCACTATGTGCCAGTAAGAACCATTCTCCGATGTCCTCCTGAACACATCTTCTGCAAGAAATCCCTGCAATGGGTCCCATAATAGTGTGTCACAGCCTATCTATGCCTCTTTCAGTAAGGGACCAGCGCTAGTGGCTCAACAACAACTCAATGGTGCAGATGTCACTGAGGGGTACGTGGGTAGCTATTGGAATCTAGCCCCAGGGAGTCTATCTAATTTCTGTTACTAGTAGAAGAAAAGAATACTAGCCGGTGATTGAGCAAGATTGTGATTGGAATGAAAGTCCTTCGCAATGGAACTGAGACACTGTGGCTTGACGGCAATTTCGAAAGGAACGAGTGATTGAAGGGAACCCACCGCATTATAATAGGATTTACCATTAGTAAAGCGCTGTGGAACTACCGCGTGCAGCTGAAGCTCCAAGGACAGCTGTACGCAAAGTGGGGTGATGAGAGAGTATAAAGAAGAGAGAGTCCATGCTTTCTTAATTTACCCCGCCCTCGCGTTCCTCTTATTCCCCGCACCCATCATCTCTCCCTACTTTGTTCTTCTTCATCTCTATCAGACCAGAGAACAACGTAATGGCCCTCGCTTCAAGAGACAGAATCGAGCCCGGCTCCTTCAACGTTCCCCTCGGGACGTTTCCTGCAACATGTTCATCAACTGGCATTGACGCCGACAAGATTGCGTCGGAGGTGATACGACTGCTGAACACGGCCTTGGGACTGAAGCAACCTCAGGAAATCTCGAAACTGTTCCTTGAAGATGGCTACTGGCGAGACCATCTCGTCCTGACATGGGACTTCCGCACCATCAAGGGCCAGGAGAACATCACCAAGTTCATCCAGGAAAACCCCCGTTTGCTACAAGTAGAGATCGACCGCTCATCCGCCTTTCATGCACCGGCTGTTTTCCCTATCGATGCCTTTGGCGATGTAACCGGTATTCAATTTTTCATAAAGGTCACTACCGACACAGGAAATGGAAGAGGTGTTGTCCGACTGGCCGAGAAGGATGGCGAGTGGAAGATTTTCACATTCTTCACGTCACTGTTGCAGGTTAATGGGAGTGAGGAGAAGATTAACCATAACCGGCCGGTGGGCGTATCGCATGGTGAGCATCATGATAGGCGGAATTGGCAGGATAGGCGCACCGCCGATTTCAACTATGACGGGAAGAGCCCGACGGTATTAATCGTTGGTATGTATACTTTTCCTACCCCCTTCTTTCACTGGATAAGCTAAACTTTACCAGGTGCTGGCCAAGCTGGACTGACAATCGCTGCCCGTCTGAAAATGCTCGATATTGATACTCTGATCATTGACGAAGAAGATCGCATCGGAGATAACTGGCGTAGGCGGTATCACCAGCTGGTTCTGCATGACCCTGTTTGGTTCGACCACATGCCCTACCTTCAGTTCCCCGCAAACTGGCCCATCTTCACGCCCAAGGACAAACTCGCAGATTTCTTTGAATGCTACGCCAAGCTTCTTGAGCTGAACGTGTGGACTAAAACCAAGCTCCAGTCTACATCCTGGAGCGATGCAAACAATGTATGGACCATTCAGCTCCAACGACAGAAGGAAGACGGTACAGTCGAGACTCGTACTTTCAATCCGCGTCATGTCATCCAGGCAACTGGTCACTCGGGCAAGAAAAACCTGCCTGATTTTAAGGGCGTTGAGACTTTCCAGGGGACGCGCATCTGTCACAGTTCCGAGTTCCCCGGTGCGGACCCCAATAGCAAAGGCAAGAAGGCGGTTGTGGTCGGATCCTGTAACTCGGGTCATGACATTGCCCATGACTATTTTGAGAAGGGATACGACGTGACCATGGTTCAGCGTAGTTCGACATGTGTCGTCTCTTCCGGATCCATCACCAATATTGGGCTGAAGGGCCTGTACGAAGAGAGTGGCCCCCAGGTTGAAGATGCCGACTTGTTCCTGTGGAGCATTCCGTCGGAACTGTTCAAGGCGCAGCAGAAGAAAGTCACCGCGGTCGAAAACCAGAATGACAAGGCGATTCTGGACGGATTAGAGAAGGCGGGCTTCAAAGTGGACCGCGGACCGGATGATGCAGGTCTACTGATAAAATACCTCCAGCGCGGTGGCGGTTACTACATCGACGTGGGAGCCAGTCAGCTCATTGTCGACGGCAAGATCAAGGTGAAACAGGGACAGGAGATCGCCGAGATCATTCCGGAGGGATTGCGCTTCGCCGACGGCTCCCAGCTGGAGGCTGACGAGATCATTTTCGCAACGGGCTACCAGAACATGAGAACACAGGCGCGCATCATCTTCGGCGACGAGGTAGCGGATCGCATCCAGAGTGTCTGGGGATACAACGAAGAAGGCGAGATACGCACGATCTGGCAGCGCAGCGGACACCCCGGCTTCTGGTTCATGGGCGGCAATCTGGCGTTGTGTCGATACTACTCACGTCTATTGGCATTGCAGATCAAGGGTGTGGAACTGGGTCTCAATCACTAATTGTAAACTGGTGGTGGGGGTATCAAGCTTGCTATACATTCTTTAAGCCGGGTAGAAATAAATCAGAATGAAACAATGAAAGAAACAATGACCATAACAAGCCTCGTTAAAGATATTGATTCAACCAACCCTCTTGCGCCGCCACATAGACTCCCATCGTCAAGACAGACGTATACAGCGCTGCATCTTCCTCCACTTCATTCTCACACCGTAACGACGAAGCCAAATACTCCCTCTGTGCCCGATCCCACCCCCCAACCTTCAACCCCTGCCTCGTCAACGTCGCCAAGCACGGTCGTCTCAGTCCAGACTCGGCAATATTCAACGTAAATCTCGAATCCGGCTTCATCTCACTCGCCTCCGACGCCGACGACGACGACCTCCCTTTCGCCACCCTCTTCTCCCACTCCACCACCCGACTCACCCCATCCGCCCTCCCCTTGTACATAAACCGATAACCCCCCCTCACAGTCACACTAACCTCCCACCCCTCGCCCATCGGAAACCACACCCCACCCCCCGGAAACGCCATCTTCCTATTATTCTCATCCTTGGCCGGCATATAAATCACCCCGACAGCAACACCACCCTGGTTCTTCTGCTGCTCCTCCTCCTCCTCCTCCTCCTCCCCCGGTAGATGCGCATACCCGTCACTCTGCACAATGTACATATCCCTCGCGGTCAACTTGCGCGGCGCATCCCCCACTGTCTTGCCGAAGCGCGTGGGTTGGTAGACTTCGAGGATTGGGATCGGGCGGCGGGAGGTCGGCGTTAATTGTTGGATTTGAAGTGTGAGATTGGCGGTGAGCCGGAGTGTGTGTTTGGGTGGTGGCGGGTGGGCGAGAGGGAAGGTTTGGTGTTTTGTTTGTATGGCGGAGGTGGTTGTTGTTTGTGTAGTTGAGGTTCGTGTTGTTGTGGTGGTTGATGTTCTATGTTTTTTTTGGTCAGAGTTAGTAGGGGTTTATTTTTATTTTATTTTATTTTTTTTATTTTTATTCTTGTTGGTATGGGGGTGTATCTGTTGAGTGAGAATTGTAGTATGTATTACTAGTAGTAGTGGTGTAGTTTGTACTAGTTATACATAGAGAGGGAAGGGTAAGTGGTATCGATAAGGCTGAGAGAAATGTGGAGTCTCTGGGTGACAATACATACGTCTGTGTACTCTCCGTATCGCTCATTTTCTATGAAAAACACTCAATCATGAATATTGTCTCTGTTTGTATATGTATGTATCTTTGGTAAAAAAAAAAAATGAAAATGAAGGATCCTACACCAGGTAGAATAAGAATAAGAATAAGGATAAGGTGAAAAAGTAATATAAAAACGACCCCCTTCCAGGATCTCACTTCCTCTTATATTCTACTTTCATGTAGGGTTAAAATTCCCACCAAGACGCAAAAACCGGACTGTTCGTATTCGTATCCACCGTAAGACCGCGCCCGAGGCAGCATTTGATTCGCGTGAGTGGGAATTTCTGTCTGCCTAGTCCCGCCTAAACAGGGAAAGGAGGGTTTTTCGAGCTTAAGTTATTTCGAGCCTTTGTTGTCTTGGCGGGGATCCACTGGGCTGACTTTGCGTCTGGCCGAGGAGGTTATACTCTTTTCGGCAGATTATGCGGATACGACGGTGTGTTTGAAGTTCGAACACGACTACGAGGTGGTTTCTAGAACGGGAATTCAATATGTAAGTGGGTATATCGTGATCGTGAATGGGGTTGCCTTGTTTTTTTTTTTTTTTTTTGCTAGTCTATATCATGTTTATATTGAGCCGGGGGGTATCATTGGTTACTGATTTTTCTATTGTACAGGGGTTTTTGTTAGGTGTATCCATGGGGTCAACATAGCCACCGATCGTCGACTTGTCTCAGAATCTGGCACTCGTCTGACCATTCGTCGTAGAGACGTTCGATGACGATCCCGCGGTTTCGGGCAGCTTCGTAGAGGGGCTCGCATGCTGCGCGGGCTTCGTGGAGGGTGTGCTCGGGGATTGTTTTCAGTTTTTTGTTGCGACCAAAAGAGTCATCACTTGATTCGTAGTGAAGGTCTAGGACGAAGGAAAGTCGCTTGAGATTGGGGAGAAAATCGCTCTCAGCGAAGGCCTGGACCCAGTTGTTCCAATCTGGGGATTTGGTCAGGGATGCTGGGCCTCGGAACCGGAGGGTCGATATGTTTGGTGGAAGCCATTGGTATAATGTAAGTAGACGGGACTCGTCGGTGAAGACCTCGCCGATGGATAACTTTAGCGTCTCCAGTCCGGAAAGTTGTGGTAGAAGATGCTGGATCATGCTTTCGTGTAGGAGTTGGAAGTCCAGGCAATGCGTTGAGCGGAGATTTAGCGACGTCAGGTTCTCGATGAGATGAGGTAATGCGAGGGTCATTCGGCAGAAGGTGTCGATGGCATCATTTTCTAGAATTTCTAGCGTGTGTAGATTGATCATCGGCGGTGGGCGGTTCTCTTCTTCTAACTGGTGCCCGTTCTTGCCCTCGTATTTGTTATTCATCCATTTACCGGCCAGCTCGGGGATCCTTGTGATTTGGATCTGTCTTTCCTCAGGAGTGCCTTCTTCCACAGTGATGTAATCGGCTTTCGCTTCACCCCGGGCAATCGCCTGGGAATGTGCTTTGCTCAACTCGCTCGACGTGGGTCCTTCGAAGCGGATACCGGAGGTAAGCAACAGGATGAGATGGCTCACGCGGCCTTGCCGTATGTGCGGAGTTCGAGTGACTTCCCCGCAGGCATTGAGGAGTTTGCACCGCTTGAGGGGCCAATGCAGAGGCAATTCTTTGTCATTGAGATCCTCGTTATATCCGCTGTCTAATTCCAAGGACTGGATGTTGGTGAAATGTGAGCCGAGAATGGCCCATTCCTTGTTTGAGGGGGTTTCCTCTTCGATCCGGAGCGCTGTTACATCGGAGGGAATGGCCTTCAGCTGGGCGATGAGATCTTCGCCATGGCTTTCGCTGTCTTCGCGGGCGCCTTCAATTTTGACTACGTGATGACGAGGGTTGAGGCTTAGCTGAGTGCCTGTTGAGGCCATTCTGCCTTTTGAATACGCGTTGGGGCAGTGAAGTATTGATGGGAGGTATGTTCTGGGTGTGCTCAACGTCTTCGGTTGAGTCCAGATGCGGAATAAAGGCCGCTGTATAAGTTAGTATTTAAATTTCAAAACGTAACCCCCCTCCACTGGTGAACATTGAATATTGATTGATGTCTGGGGTGAGGGTCACCATTGAGGTAGAGTGTTTACTCCTGGTCGAGCCAATTGCCCTTGTTTACAACCGTCTTCGGATCACCGTATTCTAGCAGGTCGCTGAAAGGCCAGTAGCGTCGTCAGATTGGAGTTAAGGCGCAGCAATGTAGATTACTTCCTTAGTTTCCTTACTGACAGGAAGATCGACACAATTATCGCAGGGCTTAGTCGATGGGCGTTGTCAGCCGCGTTTAAATCCTATGCGATTTGCACTGTTTGCTCCGTGTAACCCATTCCACATGACTCACTTGTTGCACATCAGCTTCCGGCTTTGGTAAAAGATAGACATTCTTCGAGAGCGACGGTGCTTCAGTCCGAATCGGTACCTGAAGCGCTTGGTGCAGAGATTCAGCTGTACTAAAAGATCATGTGCTCTCTGCGCAAGGTTAACTCTCTAGTATGTGCAATATCATCTCAATACTTCCTGGGAAAGAAGAGTGAAAGATAGGTAAGCATTGAACTGATCGTTGATTTGAATTGATCATCAATTGATCTAATGAAACAAAAAAGGATGCAACCAACGCCAAGATTCCCACCGACATCGATTTCGCTTTCGTGCAGCACGAGCGCATATTTCCCCAAGAAGCACAAAGACAAAATAAAGGCCCGAAATTAAATCATCTCCAGTGGCCAAGGAATAGCTGCAGTAAGAGCAACAAGGCCTCCCACCAACGGTAACAATCCCCGACCGGCATTGAGCTTCAACCACCGGGACAACAACGACTCGACTTCCACGCTCGACTTCTCGTCTACCACCCGACCCGAGTTGGCTAGGTCCATCAACTTGTTGTTGGTACCCAGCATCATGCCAAGGGTGTAGGGTACGATACCCAACGTCAAGGCCGCTGCAACACAATACAAAGAGGAGCTGTGAGTCGGGGTCAATGGGGCTAGCGTCGTGCCAGCGCGAACGGCCCAGGCACAATAAAGAAACGCTGCGGAGGTGGCAGCGGCGATGGGAGGTGCTTGGCTTTTGCCTTTGTTATACAGGTTGCGCCATAATTTGACAGCGGCATCGAGCGGTAATTTATCTTCTCGCGTCGATTGTATAAGTGCGGGCACGGTAATTGTGCTCAATGAGAGGATTTTGCCTTTGACAGTTATTAGAATGATTATTCACTGAATTCGATTTGAGGGTGCGTGGGAGACCTTACCAGAAAGCCAGGCGGCGCCAGTCAAGCCCACCACTTGGGCGGCGCAAAATGCAGTTGGATATGTGCCCATGATGTTAGTTTGTGGGTGAATAGACTTCAAATTGAAATGGAGTTGTTCCGGAAGGGGCTGGGAACGACTTTATAGCTTCCAGTATGTTGGACAGTGACTAACAGTGACTAATCATATGATTCCATTCAAGGTTCTCAGTTTTAACTTCTCAATGATCCATGACGACATTGCTACGCACCAGCTAACCTTCATCAGGAACGTTTGTTGATCTCCGAGCGTTCCAGGGAACATCCGCCGCAGACCTTACGCAATTTTGGCTTGATTCGGCAAGCCCAGATCCTTGGTGGGTCTACCTCGGCTTTTGTCGGCTTTTGGAACGCTAAACGGGTTTTGCGCGTTCACGATGTTAATTAGAATGAGACTTAAGGGGGCAATTTCGAACTCTTAGTGACAACCGCTTGTCAACCACTTCCTGGGGTAGCTAAGTGAACTGTGCCAGCCATGTCGGGTCGGCATGTTTTAGCAGCGATATCCGAGTCGGTGAAGTATTATAGAGCCGGTGTCAGAGCTTCTACTATTCAGGGTAGAAGGCCTGTCAACTAGGCAAGGATACGTAGCAGGAAAAGTTAAGGCAAGTAGTAAATACTATTGAGGCACGAAACTGATTCTTCATTTCCTACTTCTACTACTAATGCAGCATCAATTTATAATCAGCTAACGCCTTGATCCTCCGTGCAGAATCAGATAGACACGTAGGCTACTGATTCCTATTGGACGGCCAACGGATACCTATTGGGTTCCCACGTCCCCGTTCGGCAGCCGAGTTGTCTAGTATGCACCAGGGGCAGGGTATACTGTACAGTCATCCGGCTGAATCGCTATCCGATCTATGACAGCGAAGATTGATTTATTAGCAATCTCCAATGTCTCTCTGTTCCAATCTCCATCCTCGCATGGTCAGGTTGCACTAATACGGCTCAAATCAAGCCAGATTGAATATGCCTGTTAGGCGCTACCGATCGCACCGGACGAGGTATACTCCAGAATCTTCTTATAGAGAACTAGCACGACTGGGTTCTGCATGTCTATGTCCAGTCCCGAGCAAAACGTTTGTCGCTTTTCTAAGGCATAGAATCTTACGCGGGTGAGAAAGTCTCTCAAGGATCCATCACGGACGTTGAACTCTGGAGGCAATGCTTGTCACGGGCGGACGCCATCATTTCCGCTCTTGGCGAGAACGAGAATATCGCCGGATTATAGTTGCTACAAGATGCAGCGAACACCAGGTATCCGCCCTGCAAGTATTGAGCCAAGAGGATAGTTTCTACTGGCGTCGGCTTCGCCTAATTTTCCTTTCGCCGGATACATTGGATCCTACGATCGCTGCCACCCATCTACGGCTGGTGCATTGGATGGTTAGCCACGCCTTGGGTTATGCGTATGGCGATCTTCGCAAAACACAAGCTGTCTATGAAGCCCACCCACAGCTGCTACAGCTGTGCCTTGTACAAACCCCAGCCCTGGTTGAGGAGAGGTCATCCGGGCACATTTTCACTACAGAAAAGGGCTCTGTGGCCGTATCTTATGTAGATCTGGCGGCGGGCTTCGTGTAATTTGCCATTTTTGAGAGATACAGAAGTTCTAGTGCTATAATTGTCTCTAGTGCTTCTAAGGATAAGCTTCAATACTTCCTGGGGCTTGTGCGAAGAGTTGTATGGGGTACTCTAGCTTAATATACTCCCTGGTATCTTTCTATTGAGGGGAATTTATAATGGATGCTGTTCGGGGTATAATACAAGGCCATGATGTGCACATACAATTAGTAGCGGTGTTGACGCACCAATCCTAGATCGGGTTCTATTGTACTGAACCCTGTGCTTAGCCACAGCAGTAACACCTGAACATCATTTGTAAGTGGGGTTCTTTGTCTACAACCATGCTCTGTGCATTCATATACTACCTGTGAAATGGAGAGTCGATCTTCTGATCGGGCTTAAAATTAATAACCCCCGCCCCCCCCCCCATGTCGGAGCCAGCAGAGCTCCCAAATGCCGGAACACAAGGGGGTACGGTATAAGATAGTCGATATTATGTAGTTACCTCAGGTCTAACCCTACGGTTTCTATCATAGTTTACCCTAAATTCCAAGAGTTTTCTGGCAATCATGGCTTCAAACCAAGATTTTGATTTGCGCTCGTCTCTTTACTTGATCTACGGACTCTTCCAGATTAGCATTACAATACTCTACATTCGCTCTTGCAGCGAAATCATCAGGATCATGCAAGTCTGTCTGAGCCAAAACTTATCCTCCATAGCCGTATACCACATGCAGTCATTCTCAATGGTACTAAACCAGCTTAGCTCCGGAGTTGCATTAGTGACTGTAGGACCAGACACTTACTACTACCGGATCAACTGCGGGACTAGCGATCAGAGTAAGAACCATTAAACATGTGAATTTTTCACATAGTACATACTTCAGAGTAGTTATAACCTCGGATATAAGACTCCGAAAGAGCCACGCGAGCGGCGATAAGATAAAACCTTATCGCCAGGAAGCATTCCCATTGGACAGTGGAGGATGTATTATTCAAGATGACTCAAAATGATTAATTGACACATAGCTAAAACCCCTCAATAACTCCTAGATACCCTTCTCTTTTCATCTACTTATACTGACACTGGTGTACAATTCACTGGATATCAATTCTCAGCCATACAAATCCTATAAATCTCATCATGACCACAACCACTACAACCATCATCACATCCACCCCAGAGGAACCATGCACCCTCATCCCAATCAACCTCCACAACCCTGCCGAATTCGCCGAACTAAAGCAACAGCGCCGAAAATGCGGCTGGGACTACGAAGACGCCAACCTCATCGCCTGGCGAGACAAACAAGACGCGAACCTCAAATCCTTCTTCTGGATCACCGTTCCCTCACAATCTACTGATGCCGATGGGCCTCGCAGCATCCGCGCCGGCCACATCTCTCTAGACTCCTACGCCAATCCCCCCGACCCTGAACTCGCCACAGCCGATCGCTCAAATCTCACCATTCAGACCTTCTTCATCGACCCCGCACACCGGGGTGGACTCGGTCGCAAAGCAATGGAGATCGTCGAAGCGATGGCGAGCGAAGAACCGTATGGTAGTCCGGAGTGCAAATATCTCACGCTGAACGCCATTAGTAGGCGGTATTTCTACGAGCAGAGTCATTTTTGGGACATGCTGGACCGAGTCCGGCCTGCTGTTTGTGCGGTCGAGTGGTATGAGAGACAAGGATATGTGTACTGGAAGTCAGAGCCGAGATATCATGAGCCCTTGTTGGAAGGGGAGGATGCAATCATCTGGGCGGACTTTTTGAGAAAGCCCTTGCGGAGGTAGTTAGAGGTGTTTAATGTGTTTGACTTTTCCTCAGTCTGGTGACGTTTAGGTATGGTGAGGGTTTTTGTTGATGATTTTTCTAGAAGGGGGGTGGGGCTGTATATATGGAGTTTGATGTTGTAAGTATCTTTTTTTGTCTTTGCTTCTCCATGTGTATATCCGCATATGGCATATGCTAGGGTAGATACAATGATCAACGCGTCCATGAACCATCTACTACCCTGAGATATAAAGATTGACAATATGTGAATCTGCCGGGGCCCAAGTGGTCGGTAGTTGCGCGATCTAAAGGTTAAATAAACCCTCGCCTGCAACACCATCCCCACAAATCTCCTGGTGCGCAAGCGGCAAGTACCGGTGGCAAGCCCTAAAATCAGCCTAACTGGGAATCTATACTCAGCGTCGACGTGGTCATTTGTCGATGGGGAAATGCAATCACCCACGGCAGTGCTGGACGATCAGCCCATCGCTTGCGTTAAATTCAGGGGGGTAAGAGAACACATGGAGTGCCCCCCCCCCCCGGCTGCACTTGTTCAAAATAGATTTAGTATCTGTTCATAAGAATTGGCCGATCATGTTATCGGAACTACTCCGGAGTACGGAGTATATTTCCTAGCGCAAGAGGATAGGGTCTGGTAGATTAATTGCCCGCTCTAAACGTGGATCCATGCGCCGTAAGTAAGTTCAATAGTTGTCAGGTCCCTCGGGTAAATACTAAAATGTTCTACGGCATTGCGATCTTCACGCAGCCCCACAGTACTTCGGTTCTATTTTCAATAGCTGCTACACAGTAATCGTAATATACCGGCTTCTACCAATAAGATGAACAGGAAGACCTTTTCCAAGATAGATAGATGGGGGACAATTACCTCGTTTTTGGACATGATTATCCGTCTATTTGGTGATCATCATTGAAGCCAAGCTGAATGTTTGGTACGTAACTGAGGGAGATCGATTGATAGGCACTTGGATGTGATGCAGCATAAGTAGACCTGGATTCTTTGGGCAGAGAGAAGAGTATAAAGTAGGCCTCGCCGACCGGCGGTCTTATCCCTTGAAATCATAATCTTATCAAAACTCCCAGCATCTAATTTCCTCCCCCATCCCTTTCTATCCACTGTCAAAATGAAGGCCGCTACCATCATCTCTCTTCTGAGCGTTGCCGGACTCGTCGCTGCTGCTCCGGTTCACAATGGTACGTATCCCGAGCGAAAGTGAAAGAAGCCTTGACTGATGATTAGTAGGCGCAGCTGGCGGAAATGTCGCCCGCGCCGAACCCCCTTCTTCTGGCGAAACAACCGACGGATCAATTGGCGGGCTCGCGTGCGGATTAGGTGGAGCAGTCGACGAAGCAGTTGACGGCGCAGGTAAAGCAGCAAGCGGACTAGTTGATTACCTTGTCGACCCAGTTGGAGACAAGCCTCGTCCCGGCGACGACCGCTACTACGAGGAACAACCAGGTCCAAATCTTCTTGAGGGCCTCCCTGCCGGCTTTGATGCTGATAAGCTTTGGGAGAGCATTAATGGTGCTGATGGTGCTGCTGGTGCCGGTGCTACTGGTGGTGATGGTGGTGCTGCTGCTGGTGGTGGTGGTGCTGCTGCTGATGGTTCCTAGAGTGGTGGCCCTTGGGCGTCGCAGAGACTTGATAGACGAAACATTCCCCAACGACCCTGCTGAAGTCCGTACTGAAGAACTTTCCCCCCGTCAATCCTACTGGCAATCTCACTGGTGGCAGGGGTTTTCTCGGTCTTCGTCGTCACGACAGTGATCTTCATATGGTCCAGGGCTTTGTAGGTGGTCGTAGGGCTCGTTACGAGCACTCCGACGATCACGATGGGCACAATGGAAAGCGTGATGGCTAGGACGAGGACAAAAGGCAAGGGCAAGGGCAAGGGCAAGGGCTTTACCACATAAACATGAGGTTACCCAACACTCATCCTTGGAGGCCATTGGTAAATAGCAACAAAGGAGTATGTTACTTTGTCGCGGTGTCCTTGTTCCTGCGATTGAAGCTAGCGATGATCCTGTATATACGAATGTTTTCGAATTATACTGTTTATTCACCTGCCTTGGATATTTTTCGCCTGTCACAACCTATAGGAGTAGTAGTAGTAGTAGTAGTAGTAGTCCAGCTTCGAATGGTTAGACACGGAATAACTCCCTCCCAATAGCATCATCTGCAGGTTTAATGTTGCAATGGACAAGTTTTATCTGGGGCAGCCTAGAATCCTCTTTAAATTATGTACGAGTCTTGGGTTACACCGCTAGAAACTTTGCCACCAATGAACCTGTAGGTTGTCCAACGGCTATCAGCGGTTTTTTTTAGATGAGGATCTTGGCAGCGTAGGAAAAGTTGGTGTTGGTGGTGGTGATGATGGAGCTAATGCAGGACGTGGACGTGATGACTGATAAGACGCCATTTCTGCGGGGAAACAAACAAGTCCAATCAATTTATGCGGCTATTTAATTGAACGAGAGCCTCCAGCCATCCCTTGATTCAAGCTGAACTCGGGATTTTTTTCCAACCATGAAGGTACGTTAGGAATTCCTATGATAAATTATCATTTGTTAAATAAATTCAAATGATTTGAATCGATCATAATTAACCCTTCATAATCCAGTACTCCAAGCTTCTGCTGCTCCTGGTCGGCGTGGCCCAGGCCCTGGATGTGCCTCGGAAGCCACACGCGCCCACAGGAGAAGGCAGCAAGCGTCTCACCTTCAATGAGACCGTGATCAAGCAAGCAATTACGCCGACCTCACGGTCGGTGCAATGGCTCTCGGGCGCAGAGGATGGGTCCTACGTGTATGCGGCGGAAGACGGTAGCCTCACCATCGAGAACATCGTCACCAACGAGTCGCGCACGCTCATCCCTGCGGACAAGATTCCGACAGGGAAGGAAGCGTTCGACTACTGGATCCATCCGGACTTGTCATCGGTGCTGTGGGCGTCCAACCACACCAAGCAGTATCGGCATTCGTTCTTTGCCGATTATTACGTCCAGGATGTGGAGTCACTCAAGTCCGTGCCCCTGATGCCCGATCAGGAAGGTGATATTCAATATGCACAATGGAGCCCGGCAGGCAATACCATCGCGTTCGTTCGTGAGAATGACCTGTATGTCTGGGATAACGGCACTGTTACTCGGATTACTGATGATGGTGGCCCCGACATGTTCCACGGCGTGCCGGACTGGATCTATGAAGAGGAGATCCTGGCCGATCGCTACGCTTTGTGGTTCTCGCCAGATGGTGAATATCTGGCATATTTGAGCTTCAATGAGACTGGGGTTCCGACCTATACTGTTCAGTATTATATGGATAACCAAGCGATCGCTCCGGCGTATCCGTGGGAGCTGAAGATAAGGTATCCCAAGGTGTCGCAGACGAATCCGACCGTGACGTTGAGTCTTCTCAACATCGCTAGCAAGGAGGTGAAGCAGGCGCCCATCGATGCGTTTGAGTCAACTGACTTGATCATTGGCGAGGTTGCTTGGCTCACTGATACTCATACCACCGTTGCTGCCAAGGCGTTCAACCGAGTTCAGGACCAGCAGAAGGTCGTCGCGGTCGAGACTGCCTCGAACAAGGCTACCGTCATCAGCGACCGAGATGGAACCGATGGATGGCTCGATAACCTGCTCTCGATGAAGTATATCGGCCCTATCAAGCCGTCCGACAAGGAGACCTACTACATTGACATCTCCGACCATTCGGGATGGGCGCACCTGTATCTCTTCCCCGTTTCGGGCGGCAAGCCTATCCCATTAACCAAAGGCGAATGGGAGGTCACGTCTATTTTGAGCATTGACCAGGAACGCCAGTTGGTGTACTACCTGTCGACTCAACACCACAGTACCGAGCGCCATCTCTATTCCGTCTCCTATTCCACGTTTGAGGTCACCCCGCTAGTCGACGACACCGTTGCCGCATACTGGTCTGCTTCCTTCTCCGCGAACTCGGGCTACTACATCCTCACATACGGAGGCCCAGACGTACCCTACCAGGAACTCTACACGACCAACAGTACCAAGCCACTCCGCACAATCACTGACAACGCAAAAGTCCTCGAGCAAATCAAGGACTACGCCTTGCCCAATATCACCTACTTCGAACTCCCCCTCCCCTCCGGAGAAACCCTCAACGTCATGCAGCGCTTACCCCCCGGGTTCTCCCCGGAGAAGAAGTACCCCATTCTCTTCACCCCATACGGCGGCCCAGGCGCCCAAGAAGTGACCAAGAGATGGCAAGCCCTGAACTTCAAGGCCTACGTTTCCTCCGACAGCGAGCTCGAATACGTAACCTGGACCGTCGACAACCGCGGCACAGGCTTCAAAGGACGCCAGTTCCGCTGCGCCGTCACCCGCCAACTCGGCCTCCTCGAAGCCGATGACCAGATCTACGCGGCGCAGCAGGCGGCCAACATCCCCTGGATTGACGCGGACCACATCGGCATTTGGGGCTGGAGTTTCGGAGGCTACTTGACCAGCAAGGTCCTGGAGAAGGACAGCGATGCTTTCACATTGGGAGTCATCACCGCCCCGGTCTCTGACTGGCGCTTCTACGACTCAATGTACACGGAACGCTATATGAAGACCCTCTCGACCAACGAGGAGGGCTACAAGACCAGTGCCGTCCGCAAGACTGACGGGTTCAAGAACGTCGAGGGTGGATTCTTGATCCAACACGGAACAGGTGACGACAACGTCCACTTCCAGAACTCGGCTGCACTGGTGGATCTCCTGATGGGCGATGGCGTTTCTCCCGAGAAGCTCCAATCCCAATGGTTCACGGACTCGGACCACGGGATCAGTTATAACGGCGGAGGCGTGTTCCTGTACAAGCAACTGGCCCGGAAGCTCTACCAGGAAAAGAACCGACAAACACAAGTGTTGATGCACCAATGGACTAAGAGGGATTTGGAGGAGTAGATAGATGTCGCAGGGGACTCTGCTTCCATATCAATTCATTCATTCATTCATTTTCGAGCGACTGGCATGCGACACATAGCATACATAGCATACATAGCAATTGACCTATCTCTGATATTTATAAATTAGTTTCCCAACCACCATTCACTCATTGGGCGTAAAAGAACCATCCCCCGCCGATCCAATTAACTAGCGCCAAAAACAACAAACTAAGCCACGAGGCTGAGATCTTCCCAGAAATCTACTTAAAGCTCGTATTTACCCAGATCCCTTACTTAAAAACCCAACACAAACTTCTATCCCAAGTCAATAAAAACAAAAGGTTTAGAAATAGAAAGAAAAATGGCCGAAATCTCTACCTCCACAATTCAAATCACTGACCTCCCCACCAAATCCGTAATAATCACCCCCCAACGAGCGACCATCGTTCGCGAAATCCACACTTCAATTCAGGTACGGTACATAACATACATAACCATAACTATAGCCATAACCACCCTCCATCTAACCCCATCCATACAACAAAACCCCAAACGCATAAATCAATTAAAAAAAAACACAAAATTAACAAGAAATAAAAGAAGACAGGCCAACACACACTCACAATCACCGGTCTCGACCCGCGAGTCGACACCGACTCGATCCTAATCGAAGGAACAGGCACCGCCACAATAACCGACATTCAAACATCGATAGTGCCCCGACGGGACAAATTCGAGGATGTCTATCCGGTCGAATCAGACTCAGACTCAGACTCTATAGAACCCGAGGCAGCAGATTCAGACTCCGATAACCTTGGCGATGATGATCCCGAGTTAAAGGCTATTTCGAAGTCAATAGCGGAAGTCGAGGTGCGACTTGCGCAGGCGCAACATGAACAGGCGATGGCGATTTCCGTTCGGGAGATTCTGGATGACTATGCGAAGAAGATGGACCCTGGGAGTGTGAACGCGAAGACGTTGGAGGGGTTTTTGGGACTTTACACGCGGCAGCGCGTGGATGGGCTTCAGAGGTATCATGAGGCTGGGGTGGCGGTTGGGGAGGGGGAGAGGGAGCTTGCGAGGTTGGTGAAGAGACGGGAGCAGGTTGAGGGGCGGTTGAAGAGGGCTAGGGAGGTTGCGTCGAAGAAAGAACGGAGGGAGAAGGAGAAGAAGGCTATAGAGCGGGCGAGGAAGACTGAACAGCGGAAGATGGAGAGGGAGGAGAGGCTCAAGTTCTGGACGGTGCGGGTTGGACAGGTGGTTGTGGATTTGGATAGTCAGGCCGGGTTCACGCCGGGTTCTAGTCGACGCGGTTCTGTTGTTGAACGGATATCGGGTGGTGAGACGTCGTCGTCGTCGTCAGCGGCGGAGCCGGTTGATGTCAAGTTGCGTCTGAGTTATGTTGTGCCCGGGGTGAGCTGGAGCTCGCGTTATGAGCTGCGGATTAACACGCCTTCGTCGTCGGCGAGGATGGCTTATCGGGCTGAGTTTCGGAACTCGAGCTCTGAAACGTGGACGGATGCGCGGGTGACGCTGTCGACGTCGCAGGCTTCGTTTTCTGGGCTGGAACGGCGGATTCCGTCGTTGCATCCTTGGCATATCAAGTTGTTGGATGCGATTCAGGAGAATCAGGAGCATCCCTCTTGGGAGAAGATTTTGTCGGGTGGTTATGCGAATCGGCCTGTAAGTGACTGATCCCCTATAGCGTACGAATTTTGTGGAATAAGTTAATGGCTGATTGGAAGGTACAGGCAGTGAAAACGAGTGGGCTATTTGGAGCTCGACCGTCTGGGTCCGGCCTATTTGGAAATACGGCGGCGCAACCTCAGCAGAGTTCTGGATTTGGTGCACTCGGACAGAACAAACCTTCATTGAGTGTTTTTGGAGGTGCACCGGCCCAGAATCAGAACTCGTCTGGGCCTCTCTTTGGTAAGGCACAACCATCTACAGCTAGTGCTTTTGGGTCGGCGTCAAATCAGAACCAACCTAGCTCATCCGGAGGCCTTTTCGGGGGAATGGCTCGAGCTCCATTTGCATCAAACCAAGCGAGCAATACAGGGGAAGCATCGAGTCAAGCCCAACAGGTGTCATCTGGAGGTCTTTTTGGATCTGGGAGAGCCTTATTTGGGCGAGCTCCAGCAGCAGAGGCAGCCCGGAACCCTCCTTCCCAAGAGCCAAGCTCCATTGAGTACACACACGAGCATGAGGACGATAATGCTGAAGATAGAGAAGACGAGCACGACATCGACATCGACACCATAGCCTCAGCATCTCTCGAATACCAAGAATCGGTCAAACAAGACTACGGCCTCACAACGACCTACGACCTTCCGGGCCAACGGACGCTTATCCCCTCGACCAACAACAGACGCCATAACCTAGCAGATCTGGACCTCAAGTCAGTCACACTCTCCCACATCATTGTCCCGAAACACAGCGCAGAAGCATTTTTCCGCGCACGGGTCAAGAACACCTCTTCTTTGAGAATTATTCATGGAAGAGTGGGCTTGACTGTTGATGGAACGTTCCTCGGCACGGCCACGATCCCCAACTGTGCGCCAGATGATTTCTTTAACGTCTCCTTGGGCGTTGATCCCTCGATCCTGGTGACCTATGGTAAGCCGACCGTGCGACGCTTGAATACCGGGTTCTTCACCGGACATGCCGGGGCTGTGTTCCGGCGTACGTGCTGGATCAAGAATACCAAGGGTGTGGCGGTGGATATCACTGTACTGGATCAGGTGCCGGTGAGCGAGGATAAGGAGCTCCAGGTAGAGATTCTGGAGCCAAAGGGGTTGCAGGAGAAGGGTAATGAAGTGAAGCTGGATATGGAAGCGAGCCATGGAAGTGGAAAGGCCATTATGGAGAAGAAGGGAGAGGTCAAGTGGGTGATTCATTTGGAACCGGGGAAGGACGTGCGGGTGGCATTGGAGTATGGAACGAAAGCACCGAGAGGGAGTGAGGTGAACTCTGCATGAGTCTAGAGCTATGGTATTTAATTACTTTGCCCATTGATCATATCCCCATGTCGATGCACTCCGTATTCCATCCCAGAAGACCATTGGACAATTATACTACAAATTGACTTGATAATAACAACGCAACGCAAGCTATACACCCATCGCCAAGTAACGACCGCCGAAACCCCATATTAAAAACAGCATCCATCCCCAAGCTACACCCGTAAAATCATGGATGCGACCTAAACACAAGAAGATAATTTCTTACAACGATCCCGAAATCAGTAAACAACAACGATTATACTATCCACCCTCCCAACAACTCTTATGCAAACTAGAAAACATCCACAAAAGTCTAATCCCCACTAGATACGGCTGTGATTTTAGGGCTTAGAAGGTTTGTCCCGGGTTAATATCAGTTGTCCAGATAGGTCGGTTCGAGGCACGACCAAATGCCTAAGGTATTTTGGTCGAGTGGCACATCGCCCAGCAATATCTTTAGGCGATATTGCGCAGTTTATGAGCCGGTTAGGGGGTTGGGGTTGAGTGGTGTTTTGGTGGAATGGGGAAGTTGATACGCGTTAGAGTGAGATGAAAGGTCCAATCAAGATTGCACTGGATAGACGATATTGAGCATATGACATGCTGAATCCGTGATACAGTATAGTGACAGTATACAAGCCATTGAGGAATACTTCAACAGTTTCTCCCAGAATAATCCTCATGGACATTGTTGTTGACTATAAAGCGTGTCGGATCCCAATCGGGCCTAGTGTAGCGGATGGAACGGGAATGGTGGGTAAATCGAAACGGGTAATTTAAGTAGCGCTAAAGATAGCATCGCAAAAGTGGAAACTTACTCCGGGGTAAAAGCTTGCACTTGTTCATAGTGAAGGACCCAGTTCTTTTCATTTGTTTTAGATAATTGTAAAGAATGTGATGAAGAATATGTAATTACTGTTCCATAAGACATGCTCAATGGAAGGCAGCGAGTCTGACGTATGGCATCTTGTATTGTCCAAGGATCTGCCCTAGTCTAGGTCAAAGATATATATTCCACCTCCAGAGCTCTGGACATCATATCTACGACCACCACGAGGAGCTATTATCGCTTCAATTGTACCCCATACAGCGACGACTACTACATATTACGCTTATCTCGACAGTCCTACTTTAATTGCCTCATATTCCTCTACCTACCCGACCACTGGATATGAATGTAGATGTGATACCCTCGTCGTTCCCAAGCTATCTAACCGAGGCAAAACAAACACAATGCCATTGTGCCTCAGGCAGCGACAACGGCAACTGCGGCTATCACGGGAATTGTAGGGCCCTGATATCACCTCGAAAGATGTCTCCCACTCCCCATTACACTATAAAGAAAGCCTTAGGTAACCAGCTCTCTTTTCACAAGCTCTTGATGACCACCAGATAATTAAATCCACGTAAAAGTATTCCGTACAGCTACGTCCTATGTGTCATGTGTCATGTGTCATCGCAATCTCAAGTGTAAGCTGAGCAAGACCGAAAATCGGAGGAAACGCGGGAAATTTCGGCGAGTCACAGGAACCTCCCTGCAAACGTTAAGCGCAAGCTTAAGTTCGACCAAGATTCGACTGCAGGCTTCGAACCTGTTCATCTGCTGCGATCCCTGCTACATCCGGCATGCCAGATAGATTAATACAGGGTTACGTAATGTTGCAGGGAGGCTGAGATCGTCAACAATACAACTTTTTTTTTTTCTCTCCGTACTCAAGTAACTATGAGAGAAAAGGGATGGAATCTAGGGTTTCTGGGAGAAAAGTATTTATAGGGGATGAGGACAGATCAATTATCGAGATAGGGAACAGAGAAAAAAAAATAAAAAAGAAATAATGGGGACCAAGGGGATGCAGTTATATGAGACTTGTCGCTTTTCCCGGTTTTATTTATTATTTTATTTGGTCTTCCATTCTTGGCTTTTGCAGCACCAAGGGTGAGATTAAAATTTTTATTAGTGATGACGAGCACAATAATTTCGGGTCGTCCACCGACGGGTCATTTTCGTCCAAGTCGGGTTCTCCCAAGAAAGGATTTCTCTGATGTATCCAAACCTATATAACCTGGACGCTACCCTCGGAAGGGAATGCGACGGCCTCAGTCCTCCATCCTGAGCAGAATGGGGGGTTTGGCTGGGGGTGCGTGGTTGCAAAAGGAGCCAGCGTCAGCATTCCATGTCTTGTGGCCCTGAACCGACCAAGGCGTGGCGGGTTCTCCTAAAACGGGAGAATGGATCCCAATAGGAGAGTCGGTGAGCTCATCTTATTCTCAGAGATCCGGACTAGTGTTTCCCTAGTTCGGCAAGTTCAATTTGCTCTCCGTGGAAAAAAGAGCTGGGGTTGCCAGTGACCTGCTTTTATAACCACTTTGCTACCCGGGTGACAATTGACAGCCATTGCAGAGACGAATTTCCTTCCACCCGAAGTCATTGGTTCTGTCTTCCCTCGGGTCAACCAACACCACCAAAAAATCTTGCTTTTTTCTTGAGACGCCTCACTTGTGATGATTTTATTTTTATTATTATTCATGTTTGGGAAACTCCGGTGCAGGTGGAGCCGCATGCCCGATTCGGCCCGGTTGATTCGAGTCCGAGAAAAAGACCAGAAATTAGCTTACCGGATGCAGGTTACCATTGGTTGATTGAGGTGCGCCATGTGGATCCGAACCGGTCCATCGGACCCATCCGTGAATGCAGGGATCCACTGCAGGTGAAAATTCTCTTCGGTTGACCGCGCCCTTTTTTTTTTTTTTGGCCTTCTCTCCTGGTGAAGCATACCATAGCTTTTTTTTTTTTTTTTTTTTTCGTAGCCTGGCAACAGTTACTTGGGGGATGGGAAATAGGATATACCGTAGGGTATTTGTATTCAGTAGGACAGGAAGCAAGTTCACAAAAAAATGGGTCAATTAAAGGAATTGCCATGGCAATTGGCGTAGATACCAATGGGTCCGAATGGAGCTTCCAGTGGATGCCAGTTTCGCAAAATCGCAACGGAGACTCGTCGACAGCACATCCAGCTCCATCCGCGGACCTGCGCGGCCACCCAGCAGCAGGAATTATTGGCTGTACCACAGGAATCCTCCCTTGGCCCCCTCCCGAACGAACCCGATCAGTCAGAGGCATCCCTGGGCAACAAAGGATGTGCGTGGAAAGATAGGGATATACACGCAGTAGGGCTTTTTCCCAACAGCGCACTAAGACCGACGGGGGGCCGGGTGTGTGGGAAAACGAGCGAAAATTTAGCGGGAGAGTATTTATGTCCCGGAAGGCCTCTGTTGTCAACTTCTCCAGCTTTTTTCCCTCCAAAAAAAGTTCTGTCTACCTCCCATTCTTTTTCATCTCCTCTCACCAGAGAAAATCATCCCCAAATAAACCATCACAATGGCCTCCTCTCGTGTCTTTGCCTCTCGCCTGGCCTCCCAGATGGCCGCAACCACCAAGGTTGCCCGCCCGGCCGCCCGTTTCGCTGCCCCCAAGCGTACCTTCACCACCCAGCGCAAGACCGCTATCCCCATGACCCCCTTCCAGACCGTCAAGCGCCAGCAGCCTTCCATGATCCAGGCCAACGCTCGCCAGGTCTTCGCCAACGTCCAGGCCCGCCGCCAGTACTCCTCTGAGATCGCCGACGCCATGGTCCAGGTCTCCCAGAACATGGGTATGGGTTCCGCCGCCATTGGTCTTGGTGGTGCCGGTATCGGTATCGGTCTCGTCTTCGGTGCCCTCCTCCTCGGTGTCTCCCGCAACCCTGCCCTCCGTGGTCAGCTCTTCTCCTACGCCATTCTGGGTTTCGCCTTCGTCGAAGCCATTGGTCTGTTCGACCTGATGGTTGCTATGATGTGCAAGTACGTTTAAACGGATTATTGAACAACAACCAATTATCCGAAAGGGCAATATGAGGCAAATGCAATTTCCTTGATTTCTCAAACTGGTCAAATTGAATGGAGAGTCTTTTTATCGGATTTCGCCGTTCAGTTAGGAGGTAATCTTGTGGTGGTCTTTTTATATATCATGTACTACTTTCCCGGCATCATCTATCATCCCAATACACTGTACATATAGAGTTTAAAATGGCCACTAAAACTCCCAACTTTCGAGCCACTTTTGATAAACTCGTCAACCTATCTTTTAATTTCGACCTTGTATATTAATATCGCGCGCGCTTTCTCTCTCTTTCTCTTTTTCTGGCCACGAAGACACGTGTAATCTCTTGTTTACCCCGGACTCTTTTCGTCGGGCGTGTGTCAACGAAAGCGGCAATTGGGGTCCCAATTTGGGTCCCCTTCCCATAAGCAGCACTCGGTCCCGTGGCTTTTTTTCTTCCTACGAACAAGCTATTTTGAGCTAAGAAGCTACAAATCTGGAGAAAGCTTTACTTGTGAGCTCTCCAGCCCGTAGAGGTCATTGAGCACACTACACCGCTCGCAGATGCTATTTCCTGGTGGATAACGGGAAAGAAGCTTCCCCGGCCACGTTGGTCATAACTGGCGGTGGCAGGGGAAATTGCCCTTGACCCGTCAAGAACTTATCAGTCGAAAGAATGTAAGACCACCAAAGGCAGGAGAACAAAGAAACCAAGAAAGAACTCAAAAACAAGGTAGAATAAGTATGAAACACACAGCCTCCGCCAGGGCGTAGTCAAATGGTTAAAACACAGTGCCCAACACCCAGCGAATACGTGCCCTGACCTCACTGAAACATCAGCCTCAGAGATTGCAAAGGGTTGAACAACTGGTCGTGCCGTTGTGGATCTCGATCCGGATCGTGAACGTCACCGCTCAACCATCAAAAGATAGTGAGGCGGACCGGAAAAGGCGTTGACCAAAGGTCCAAGTGCCGATGAAAAAAATTTTTTTTTTTCTCCCAAGAGTCATAATAAAGTCACACGAAAAGCCACCTGCAGCACACCATTGCATTCATTCATGCATGAAGAAAATTTTTTTTTTCGTGTTACCCTCAACGATGCTTTGGCCCTGACAGCTCAGACCACATCCGTGATAGCTCCAAGATCCTCGGTAGAAGCGCAGGAGCTAATGACGGACTAGAGCTGCGCCAAGGGGGCCATGGTATTTGCCCATTGACGCAGGTCCACTCGTCATTTCTCTTCGATCCCTGTGATGATCGCTTTCTCACTTCTTCGAGGTTTGTATCTTGGAGAAAGAGAGAGACAATTGCGGTAAGGGGCTTACTTGACTGGTGAATCGTGATGGCATCTAGAACCTCCATTAGCTTTTATTCTGGATTTTTATCCCCCTTTTGATGTCGTGTCCTTTTGGGGGGGGGGGTTTTTCAGAGTCCCCGACCACGTGATCGGTATCGGACGACGAAGTCCTCATGTGACGTTCTCGGAATTCCTTCAACGACCAAGTCCGCTGTTTGAACCCTACTTCCATTTCTCCGTGGGGGAAAGAAAAGATTAACGGGTCCATTGTGGGACAATTGTTAAACAATTGTAGAGCGACATATTCACCATCACAAAAGAACATCGCAATCCCCTTGTAGCAATGCCAAAACTCCCCCCCGACACCTTACACATTCGGCATCCACGAAAATAAAGCGGGATATAATTCTTCCCTGCACGATAATCCTCGGCATGCACAACTTTCCATCTAGTAGACATCTAGACATCTATAACCCCTCCAAAACACCCTAGAAAGAGTTAAAAAAAAAAAAAAAAAAGCACACAAAAATACCCCAAAACCAATCCCAGATCTATCTTTCACATCATGACAACAGCAACAACAACGACAACAACCCACCCTGCAACGCAGCAGCAAGAACCCCCCAAAACAAGTTTCACCGCCCACCTAATCGCCTCCTTCACATCCCCCATATCCTCTCTCCCCACGCCAACACCAGACCCCCTCTACAAGCCCGCAGAAGTGCCCCGGATCAAAAATGCAAAGAGATTGACGGGCACGCGCACAAAGCAGCTTATCCGCGCTGCGGATCGGGGACATGATGATCCACCACCGCCGCCGGGTCTGGGCGAGTGCTGTGGGAGTTCGTGTGATCCGTGCGTGAATGATCTGTGGAGAGAGGAATTGGCGTGTTGGCGGGAGCGTTGGGGGGAGGGTGCTGTGGAGAAGAAGAAAGAGGAGAATCGGAAGGATGGGGAGGGTGCAGGTGGGCTTAAGGGGAGAGGGGGGTGTATGCCTGGGAGTTTTGATTGGTGATTTACTTTCTCTCTCTCACACACACTCTCTCTTTACTTGTGTATGTATGTATGTATGAATGAATATAGATGGGTCTTTATGAGGTATGGCTTTTTGGATTTGTTCGGTGTGTTTCTGGGTTAGATGGTGTTTTGTTGGAGCATGTGCTGATGTTGCTTTAGTATTTAGATTTTCATGATTGTTATATAATACCAGTTTTATGGTTGAATGATTGCATGTGTACATATATGTGGATTTATATGCTTGAGGAATGCACGCATTTATTTCAGCTCAAAGTACTTGACACAAACATATTGGGATCAAGTCTACGTTGATCTGAAGCGTCTTACATACCATGCCTTGGTCACAAACCCAATCACCTAGTTCAATGAAGGATATCCTGCCGTCGATAGACCCTTCATTCACTCGAACTCCCTACCACCAACACCTGGTCAACCGTACCGCAAACAATTGGAACTGGAACCGCCTTGAAATCTAAGGGAGTCTTCGTGAAGACTTCCGACGAATGGACAATTACCTCGAGGACGAACAGCTACTGGCCTAGAAAGATGCCAAAGAACATAAGAGGTTAGCATTGGCTAGCAGGTTGCTGGGCCCCTATCTCCTTCACGATATTCCTGACTTTGCTCAAAACTTGACAAAAACATTGATGAGAGACAAGGACGCCGCTGGTCGATGCTCCTGGCGGTTTCCATGCTGGGAATTTGCAGTATCGGTACTCGCGAATCTTGTGGCCCATTTGGTTTGCACTGATTTTTGGAGCACTGATCTGTCGCCCCCGATGTCTTTCATAGTTGACCTAGTTTTCCCGCCCCATACTTATCCAGGAGATAAGCAGGCTCGAAGCAAGTTATCCAATCCTGTGCTTTTTGCACATCTCCTTCTACATTGGTAACCTTCCGAAAGCCTTTTGCCATCATATGCAATCTATTGACTTATCAGTGCTCATGGATTTGTTCAATGGAAAAGCCGAGCTGGCATCGCGCGTATAAACTGGATTACATGCCATAGAGTTGAGAAGAAGAAAAAAAAAAAATTAACTTCATTATCATGATAAGCGACCCTTCCGAAAACGGCTCTGAGACTAGCATCGAGACCATTGATCACGAGCAATCGATTGATCAAGTCACTCAGTCTGATGCTGCGCTTAGTTTTCTATATATATTGGCTAAGTGATCATACGACATCCTTGGATGGACAGTCCGAGTTGGCAACAAAACGAGAGCAAAGATGAATAAGTGGACGTAAGTGATGATGCACGGTGAAGATATAGATTGAAGAAGAATTTGAGGCGTGAGATAAATCGGAACGTAGGTAAGAGTATAGATGTAAGTGAGAGTATCGATGCAAGTGAGAGTTGTTGGTTCCTATATTCTTCTCATTGCTCGTTCGTATTTCTCTATGAGTTCCTTGCAGCCGTTTAGTAGAGCATCACGGCGCATCCAGATATTTTCCTCAGGTCCGTATCCGACCTAGCGGGCTAGATATTCAGTATGACCTCGAACGGTTCGTAGATCTATTAACTTGTCAACCTCCCACCGGTCATCGTCATCAGGGAAACGATCATCAATCTCACGAGGTGGTTTATGCAGTTCCCTGTCGAACGGGTCGGCAATTGGCGCAGGCTCGAGTTGGGCGACAGACACTTAAGTTGTGCATTCGCCAGTTACTTGGCAATTCTATCCGGTACGCAAGTCGACCAATACGTTCAGTGATTCTGAACGGTCCGGCTGTAGGACATGGTAAGATTTCCACGCTTAGGAGGGGAGTATACATCGTGGAATTATCCCAAAGTGGCGGGAGTGTCTTTGATTTATCGGATATCGAGTTTGACTTCTTTTCTTTCAATCTCGGAAACCGACATGTATCGGTAAACAATAGTCGAGTGTTGCTTTTAAGGTTGATGAGAGTGGCCACTTTGACACTGACTTGTTTCTCGATCTTATTCTTTGGGTGCCTGCTTGCTGGAAATACCAATCCCTCCACGTCTCCTAAAAGTTGTATCGCTGGGATACTCATTCGTCTGGATATCCACCGCCGCCCGTCTCTAAGTTCATTTATTAATTTCAGGTTTGCAACTATGTAGTACCCAGAATGGCCACGACGAGCGTAGTGATATCGAGCGCCAAGTACTGGGCGAGGGTTCGACAAGTAATACCCAGAACAGTGGAGGAAGTGGTTATTGAAAGATCCCAATATGGACAATATAATATAGCAATCCGTATGTGAGCTGTATCTAGGCGAAAGCAATGTATAGATTGTCTAAGGGTTCTGTAGATGGGAACCTGTTCTAGTGGTTTGCCCTAGCGACTTCGAATTGATAATATGCGTGCACGTTTGAAGTTTTTTACTGTATAGTGTTGGCGTCCAGGTCTGAGACGCAACGGATGGTCAGATTGCCGTATTTAGAGAAGGAAACATAGCCTGTCAAAAGCTCCAGCTTTGCCTGACCGATGCTGACAATTGCCTGCCACTCGTTTATCCAGGCTGGTATCAGTCTCTTCGGTACCAGAATGCTCAAAGTCCAGGCTTTTCCAGGCTTTATTCTGTTGATTCCTCCGTATTCTTCACGATATTCCTGGGCTTTGCTCAAAGCCTGAGAAGAACATAAATGAGAGTCAAAGAGAGGAAGAAAGATATGATGGGGCAAAATATGGAACCATCATTGGTGACGCTAATATCAGTGAAAGTAACAGTGCCAAAGTTAATGAAAGGAACAAGTGACACTAAATAGGAGAAGTCCTCTATGAGCTACTCCGCATTAGTCTTGCAAAGAGCGTTGTCGCTTTGGCTGGTGAACGTCCGTGTAACGGCCTTGCCAGTGGTCTGATTCTCTATGGTGGCAGCTCCACCCGTTTTGCTAGACATGTCGACAGTGACTTTAGCTGTATCGCCGACAGAGAAGGTGATACCGCTGAAGTCGTTGGCGTAGCCCGGGTACCGTTCATACTAGGCGTCAAAGGATGGGCCACAACTATCAACACAGAAGTCTACACCAGTATGTTAGATGACAGACCCGTAAGTGTTTCCGCCAATACTAAACCAGGCTGAGGCACAGTACCCCCCCGTCGCTGGAGCCGCCAGAAGGAGCGGATGGGGTTGGTACGGTGAAGGCCTCAGTCACGGATGTGTAGTGTCAGACGAAAAATCATCCCATTCGACTACATAAAAATGTCCGGACACCATAGGCGTCTCTTTAGGGTAGTTTATAGGTGAAATCTCAGGTTGACATGTGGCATAGGGCTCGTGCACTAGCCGTGAATAACGGCTGCATCCAGAAACCGAGGGGCGATTCCTCAAAGTCCGCGATTAAAGGAACTACAATGCATTACTACAATACTCAAGACACAAAGATAAGGTAAAGTCATAAATTGTTTCATCATGTAAGCTAATCAAGCATCTAACTTTTATCCCATAAGTACATGGCTTAGCCGCTGTAGTCGATAGTAACAGCGATACGGACCGGGCCGTCACCAGAGAGGTTACCACCGATACCACCAATATCAGTCTCGGCCGTGGTATAAGCATTGTCCACCGATGCGGCACCGGTAGTGATAGTAGAGCAGGTACCACCGAGGACGTCGCACATCTTCATGCCCTGGACAGTGAGACCAGCGTTCTGGGCCATAATAGCGGAGACATCGAAGCCGGACCAGCCCGAGTTTCCGTTGCTACCGAAATCAAATTCACCCCAGGTGCAGGCGTATCCACCGTCGGAGTCAGTGGGGAGGCTACCGGGAGCAGCACCGAAGCCACCATTTGTGTCGTCGTCGAAGGCAACGTACTTGGTCTCGCCAGCGTTGAGGGTGAAAGTTACGGCGGAGTTGCCGTACCAACCGTCCATCTTGCCGTCAGGGCCGTACTTGTTCCAGAAGACAACCGTCCACGGCTCGGTATTCTGGCCCGAGATGGCGGCGACGTACTTGTAGTTCGAGGCGTCGCTCTCCGACACCTGAATGATATTGCTACCCCAGGGGTTGCCGACATTACCTTGGTAGGTAATGTCAGAGCCGCTGTTGGCAGTGGAAGAGCCAAATCCGGCAGTCGAGTAGGATCCGCTGGCAGGGGTGGCGGTCCACGATCCACCGCTGGCAGAGCCGGAGGAGGAGGGAACAGCAGACACAGTGGCGGAGGAGGAGGGTGACTGGCGTCTTGCGTGGCCGTGCACGCGGTGTGCAAGGGAGCCAGTGGTGAGGGCTGCCAGCAGCAGAAGGGACTTTGTGAACTGCATTTTATTGAAAGAATGGACTTCGCGTCAAGCGATTGGTAAGGATTGAAGAAGTCACTAAGTGAAAGGCGTTACAGTTGGTGTAACTGAGACTGCTTTTATAAAGAATGTGGGTAGTTGGAAGAAAAAAAAAAAAAACCAGAAGAAGGTGATGGCACAACGATCAAGTTCAGGTCCTCGACATGGGAATTGGGCCCCTCTATATAGCTTTCTGGAATAAAACTTTCACCGCGGGGTCAGCTGGTTCCAACTTCTTGAGCAAGGTCTCGAACATCCATGGTGTTCGATGGATCTGCCAAAGGTTGACGACAGCAGATGGGGCAGGCAGAGTGCGTCAGCAGGTTGCCTCTGATGGGTTTGCCATGGATCTGTCACAAATGGATCTTGGGTTTCAAGGGACGAAAGAGAGCTGAATGGACAGAAGGGTGGGCGCACAAGAAGACAGCGCTTAGCCTCCTTCAAAAGTACCGCGATTGGCCGCTGAAGAATTCTGGAATGCCCACTGTGGCTGTTAAAATTACGGAACAGTATACTGTTCCTGAATGTTAAAGCGGGTCAATGCCATTGGCCACACTGTATTCAGTGTCAATGTTAGTTGCTCCGGTGGGACGCTTACAGACAAGGTCAAGGATCGGCGTTCTGGCATTGCAATCTCTTCACGAAAATACTTTTCCACTCTACGTGCAAAACCCATAGGACCGCGGACAAAGATGCTCACATTGTTCCCCGTCCAACAGCTGCGAAGATTAGCCTCTGGCGTAGCCATTAAATGATAGTAGACTGAAGCCTATTAAACCCATCTCCCAGCAAGATGGGCAAAGCCAATTGCAACAGTAACAGACAAAGACTGGCAAAAGTTTGACAAATCTCGGCCAAGCCCGCAAAAGTGGACCGAGGACAGAAATTCAGACGGAGGTGTTGCTCGCCAGCTGAGACGCCAATGTGGAAATTCTTCTACACGGCCATTGATTACCGTCCAATGCAGTCTTGTGTGTGGAGCCGCCTCCACACTTGGCGCTATCCTTCTGTTGATAATCGAGCTAGGTCGTTAAGTCGTTGAGTCATTGAGTTGTAGAGTTCCGTATTAGAATCTATCGTCGCCCTACTGCATGTATGCTCTCCATGTCGTGGAACCATCTGTACTGGAAGTTTTTTGCTGCCAATTCTCTGGCCTTATCCCGTCTTGTGCGTGGTTTGACAAAGGGATAAGTGAAGCCCCTTAAGCAGGACCTAAATTTACTATCAACATTGACCCATGGGAGACGAAGTCTGGGCCAGGGGCAGGACGTTTGCTGGCCACTCATTTGGAATGACTAAGCTCGCTATTAGTCCGAAACAGCCAATGGGATTACAATCCATTGCAATTCTAGCATTGGATAGGTACTCGTAACAAGCTAATGACCCCGGAACCATGGGTAATTCGGTTGTTTGCCCTGTAAATGGCAAGCCGGAGTGTTGTGTGTGTTACGTCTGTCTTAGGGTTTGTGGTCTACTTAGTCCGGGGCCACGTTTCTGGCGCAACACAACACAACACAAAGAATATCTTGGCAAGGGGTAAGTTACAGACAAGGCCAATTCATATAGCTCCTGAATATTCATTGGTTCTAATTAGAAATCGAAACATGACTCTTCATGCAACCTCAGGACCCGAAAGTAGGGTTACCATCGCCAAGCACTCGATTCATTGAGATACTGTTCTTTCACCCCAGTATCGCGCTAACTTCTAAGGCCGCTCTCCACATGATTCTAGACATTCAGCAGCTAGGTCAAGACACGATTCATATCGAATCAGACTGCTATGCCTTCCAGAGTGGACCACTTAAGACTCAATGTCCCACTCGTCTAGTTTTTCTCACACCGTCACGTCCACACATACTCTTTCGGGCTTCTACGAACCTTCCGGCGAAGTCTCTTGGCCAAGGTTCACCACGGGGAACCAACCCTGTGAAGATGGCGAGTTCACCGTAAAACTCAATTTTACTCTCCAGCCCATTGATATTTCAGGTTAGTCGGAAAGCCGGAACCGAACAAGCCCTGCTTGTGACAGCTGCCCTATGAGCATTTCTACCACTGATTGTGGGAAGAAGATACTTCCGAGTATCTTGGATAGAAAATTGCCATCTGCTCTCATAGCCACGGTGGAGCGACTGGTGGCATACCGCGGATTCTGTCGAGAAGGATTAGACTACCATACACTGACCCTTGCTATCGATGGCAAAAGCCTCTGCAGGAGGCAAAAAGTTTACTATTATTGTATTTTAAATGTGCATAAACGCGTTATCGACATAGAATCGTCACCACTTTGAACCCTCTATCCCCAGCAGCTGTAGTAAGTCAGCCAAAATAGACACCGTTTTGACTTACTAGACCCCTGCCCACAGTGCGAACCTAGAGTTAGACAAAATCAAAGTCTTTAGGCGTTCTAGCCAGGCAGAGCGGATCCTGCTAGTGGGTAGTTAGTAGTCTGCCATAGCCGCCACGTTCTTAACGACCCGCCTGGATTCCCTTAGCCTCCGATGCCGCGTATTTCGCGCGACTTCATGACATCACATATTCAACAACCTCTGTAGGACATAATAACCACGACAGCGACCAGCGCCGAGGTTAGTCTGCCTCGAGGGTCTTGAAAGCTGCCTCTGATACCCACAAGCTACTTCTATGATGGAGGCCAAACTTCTCGGCACACACCTGAAGGTCAAAACTCGGAGTGATTCCCGCTTGCCTCATTTTGGGAGGTATAGTATGTTATCGTGGACATCATACAAGTCGCAACAAAAATCTAAAATACATTACAGAAAGGTGTTCTGGTCATAGTCGAAGACTGATATGACTCGTCGATTTGACTATCACCCACCTAGTGAACGAAACAAGCACAACGAGTTCTATCCAGCGACGGACTTCGCACAATACCTTTGTGGGACCTGTGCAGGCAGTAGCTTCTCAAGTAATCGTCATTAATCGCGCATTGAAAGGCAAATGTCTCCAATAGTCTTCGCAACGGTATGGTATGCTGCATATGTCTAGCCAGAATTGATCTAAGCAATCCTTGCTCTACTTGCCACCGGTAAAATTGCTCATCTTCTTCACCGTGGTGGAGGCGATGTAGAATACCTAGAAGGACACCGGCTCCACTCGGCTCGTACGTCGCCATCCGGGGATAATCGGGCGAGTTTTATACCTGCTTGGCTAGCCCTGATGGTTATATAGTATTTCCTCCTTCAGACGCGATCTGCTGAAAGCCTCCAGCGGCAAATCTATGCATGTCACTAAAATTATGGCATGACCATCTTTCGAGCATAATTGCTAGACCGCACCAATGGATGTAGCTATTAACGAGATATTTTGCTGATCTTATGTACTGCATAAGACCCTTTGAGCAGACGTAGCACATCTTCGTCTTCAATCTTCTTTTTTTACTGATGTTTTCGACGTACTGGACATTAAATCGGCGAACTAAATTAAACAAACCAAGCCAAGCACGTATAGTGACCAGTGGCAGCTCCAGCATTAAAGCAATGAGCTCTCGTATGAATGCATGTTTCGACGGAAATGTAGATAGATAAACTCATCATACATTTATAGATCCATTACGAGTTCGTTCCCGTGACAAGGCACAAGATACTACATTAGTCGACCCTAGCAGGTGACAATAATAACCCTAAGAATACTTACTCTCTTGAATGAATGCAGATACTATATTGAAGTGGAACAGCGCAGATCATAAACCCAATTCGCCAATCGAATGCATCTAATGTAATAAATCAGTACAAATCTCTTGGCAAGAGAACAACAATCAAATGCCAATGACGACATAACCCCTCAACCCCTCATCCATAGAAAATCACAAATGTCAACCACCATCGCAAATTAGAACAATCAACATTCTAAAACCAAGCGTCAAAATCACAATGCCTCAATCGAATACTCCCTACCCCTTCGAATTCACCCACCCAACCCCAACCCAGTCCACAAATGGAACAACCCAAACTATACCCCTCACCATCCCCAATGTCCGCGGCACGATCCCCTCCCTCCAAACATCCCGTCTCCGGACAATGATGCTCGAAGCGCGCCGTGATCCCACCAAGATCCTGGCCTTCCCGTGTAGCTACGACGGGCTATCCTCGCGTCTTATCGAGGAGGCCGGGTTCCCGATGCTGTTTTTATCCGGCTTCGCTGTGTCCAGTTCATACGGGCTGCCTGATACGGGGTATATCGCTATGGAAGAGATGTGTTCGAAGGTACAGGAGACGGTGAGGGTGACTAGTCTTCCTGTTATGGTCGATGGAGATACGGGGTATGGGAGCCCGATGAATGTTCGGCGGACGGTGGAGGCGTTTGCCGCGGCTGGGGCGGCGGGGGTGATGATTGAGGATCAGACATGGCCTAAGCGTGAGTCTATCCTACTTTTCTTCAACAAATGGTTACATGTGAGGTAGTTACTGATTATGAGAGTCGCGCATAGGATGCGGCCATACGAAGGGAAAATCAGTTGTTTCGCGCGGTGAAGCCTACGCTCGGATCCAAGCTGCCTGCGACGCCCGGAATGAAGGACGGGATATTTTCATTCTTGCCAGAACTGATGCCTTGATACTTGGATGGGAGGAAGCGATGACACGAGCGAAGGAGTTCAAGAAACTTGGTGCCGATGCGGTGTTTGTTGAAGCCTTGCCGGACAGGGAGTCGATGCAGCGCTGCGTTCAGGAGTTGGATATGCCCATGCTGGCTAATATTATTGAAGGGGGCAAGACGGAGAATCTCTCTGCGAAGGAGCTCGCTCAGTTGGGTTTCGCTGCCGTGGCTTATCCGTGGACACTGGTCGCGGCTAGATTGAAGAGTATTCGGGATGCGCTGGAAGGGCTGAAACAGAGCATGGTTGAGGGTACGGCACCACCTATGATTCTGGGATACCCGGAGGTGTGCGAGGGAGTTGGGTTTAATCGATACTGGGTATGTTTGGACATTGATGATTGATATACACATTACTGACATTCAACTAGGATCAAGAGACACGCTATGAATACGACCACAACGGGTTTATTAATCCTTAGTTAGGATCTATTTGCCAGTAGTCGACTAATGGTTTTCGCTACGATCCCTAAACTGGTGATCCGATTTAAGCCCTAAATATGTTGTCATCAAGCATATCTTGCTGAATGTTTGCACAGCTAGGCAAGATTATGAATATATCTTAATAGATGCTTACGAAAAACGCCGATATATGGGAGAAAAACTGCCCTTTTATTCCAGTGATCGAATATAACACATAGAATGCTAATTTAACCATTCATTCTGAATCGAACGAGGCCAGGAGCAAGTTGATGGAGAATAACTGAGGCATAGGGGAAACACCTGCGCGACGCGTGACTACCCGAACAAGTAATTCATCCCGGTGGAGTCCACATTCATCGGCTATAAATGGAAAACAACCCCACCGGATTATCACCGTCAATATATTGCGGCAAAATCATTTGAGGTCTTTCAATTGCAGACAGAGACAAACCGATAAACAAACGAGAGGAGAAAAGAATCGAGGAAAACAAACAGTGAACAAGATAGAGACCTACACCGAAAGGCCGCCACTCATTACATAAAGAATGTCTTCCGAAGCGACGTCAGCTAAAGATATCAATGTCGTGGTCGAATATCTCGGCGATCAACAGATCCAAGACCTATCGTCATCTCCCTCAGTGGACTGTATCGTCATCTGCGCGTCGGCAATTCTCTATCAAGCCGAATATCTGTTTCAGGTACTACAAGAGCGACCGTCCTTAAGCAAATGTTTGGTTCTATGTGGTGGCGTGGGCCACTCCACCCATTTCATGTATGACGCTGTTGCGCAACACCCTCGCTTCTCACGGATCGCACAAGACATCCACGGCTTACCCGAAGCCCGTGTCTTGGAGGGGATCCTGGACACTTTCTTTGACCGATCCGCCATCACGGATGGAGGTTGTATGATCTTAATTGAAGATCAATCCACCAACTGTGGCCTAAACGCCTCGCTGAGTCGGAAAGTGCTCGATGCAGCAGATCTCCAAGACCTCAAGACGTGTATTATCATTCAAGATCCTACGATGATGCTGCGAACAAAAGCCTCATTCCAAAGGGCGTACGAGGACAAGCTGTCGCCTCCCTCTTTCATGAGCTGCCCAATAATCGTCCCGCATATGCAAAGAACAGAAGCTTTGGAATTGAAATATCAGGATCTACCGCTGGGAAACGCATGGTGGTCACTGGATCGATTTTTAGAGTTGATAATGGGGGAAATCCCCAGACTCAGGGATGATGAAAGTGGGTATGGGCCAAGAGGAAAGGGGTTCATTCCTCATGTGGAAGTTCCCAAGCATGTTGAAGAAGCATGGTCACGACTACGGGTGATTTCAAACACCTATCGGTGAATCTTGCGCTGCGGCATACTGTGTAGAAGTAGAGATTTCATCCTGTCGAAAAGATAGTGCACGGACCACGTGATAAATCGAGAAGATCAAAACCAACCAAACAACTTGAAATCTTGTCTCATAACCTGCAACTACAAGAGGTGAAGAGTCTTGAAATACACGAACATCCATCGATCCACCATGCTGCAAGTGATGTCAGATGGCATGGTCCAGCGACCGATTGGCGGGGTAGAGGGAGCGATCATTGCCTTTCTTTCCCAGCCGGTTGGATCTCTTGAAGCCGGCCTCGAAGCCATCCACTTCAGCCACAATGTCTTCGCCAATAGTCATTCTTAGCGACTCCTCAGGCGCCACTTAGCTGGGCGATCTGCAGGTATCTCGCGATTTCACTCCCGAACCTCCCTAAATCGGATAGTTAGTGAGCCTCTAACACGTCAGTTGCGTGCACGTCCAAGCGTATTATTCCATGGGGTGTCTCACTTTCAAAAAGTAAAGAAATTGGCCGCTGGAGTTGTGATCCAAAGGCATTCTCCGCTTCACCTCTGGGAGGTTGACACCTGCAGCTTGAGCATCTGCCATCGGGCGAACAAGCAAACATGGTCACAACAGTCTTCGCAGACTCATCGCGTTTTGTACCGCAAGGACTCGACCCCGCTACAAACAAGGAGCTGTCGGAAATATGGACTCGTGTTCAGAGTCGAGTGTTGGCGCTAGCCGATGGGGACCAGCGCAAGATCAGGCCGCTCGGTGTGAACGATGTGCTGTCGCAGCTTGACGCGGCGCAGAAGAAAGACAACGTGTCTTCTTGGAAGCTCCAGGCCATTAAAGACTCATTCAACAAAACTTTACTGTTCATCCAGACGGTGGGCAGTATAGCAGCGGGCGCTGCGTCCCAGGTATGGCTTTCTCTAGTGTGGCTAAGTTGAATACGAGCTAACAGTCGGGAAGGCGTTTGGACCTTCAGAGCTATGTTTCAATGCGCTCACCTTTGCGATCCAAGCATGGCAGGGTTATCAAGGCATTTTCGAAGAAATAGCCGGGCTGCTGGAGAAATGTACCGAATATCTAGGCCGCTTAGAGTACCACGTCCACGGCGGTATGGACACGAAATTGAGTAAAGTCGCGTGTCAGCACTTGCTCCTCTTCGTGGAAATTTGCGATCGAACTGTTAAACTCCGCTCAAAGAGAAGAAAGCTGCTTGCGGGGGCCAAAATATTGTTCCTGCAGGATAATGGGGTCAATGATTTGCTAACCAGAATGGAGAGTCTCGTAGATAAAGAGAATCGCCTGGTGGTTGCGCAGACATTTGCGCTTGCCTCAGACGCTGCAACCAACTCAAAGGCGAATCTCTCTCTCATGCAAGGCCTTGTGGATTCGTTTGCAGACGACAGAGCTGAGCAGAAGAAGGAAAAGGATAAACAATACAGGGAGCAGGTCGTCCTGAAGGCACTGGCGTTTGATGAGACCAAGATGAATCAAGAAAGCGGGGCGCCAGAAGCTTTCTGGCAGACGATCTATCGCAACTATCTTAGGCAACGTGTAAGGGGCACCGGTGAATGGATTTTTAACGAACACAAATATGTTGCATGGGAGAAAGGACAGTCCGGTCGACCTATCCTGGCTATTGCGGGTGGTGAAGGAACTGGAAAGAGTTTCCTCACGTCCACTATCATCAAGCGTCTCAATCAGAGGAAGACTACAGAGAGCTCCGACCGTAGGATCTCAACCGGCTATTATTTTCTGGAAGGCAATTCTCGGGATGAGCTAAAAGATGTCACCAACCTCGAGACGGTCGCAAAGTCACTCGTTTGGCAGTTCAGTCAGTCTGAGAGGATCTATCTCAAGTCCGTCGCCCAAATCTGTGAACGCTATGGAGAGATCGACCCGGCAGACATTTCAAAGCACCTGATCTTCGGTAATAGGGATCTGGCCAACATGGACATCACATTTTATATTGTCATTGATGGGCTAGGTGACACAGTTGGAGAGGGCATGGCCAGGTTTTTACAGAGAGCTTCCATACCCATGCCCGGTCGCGACATCCGCGTTCTTGTAACCGGTGACCCCAGATGCTTTGAACAGTTAAGCCAAACTGGGAATGTTTCCTTTGATTACATATCTATCAGTACTGAAAATCGATCGGATGTTGAGAAGTTTATAGAGAACCGGATGGATAAGATGCCAGCATTGACCGATCGCGCCCGCTTGGGAATATCGGAGCTGAGAGACAATATTCGAGACAGACTGTGTGCACAAACTAAGGGCGACTACTTCAAGATAGATAGGACCCTCGACCATATCAGCTCCCTGGAATATAAAACAGACATCAAACAGGCTCTGGACGATGCAGGCAAGGAACGCTCACAGCAGATAACTGAGGAAATCGAAAGAATGAACGAAAGCCGCTCAGAAAAAGAACTGTTGGAAATCAATGAAATTGTACGCTGGATCGTTTACGGCAAGGATCTCCTCACGCCAAAGCAGATGTCTGCAGCTCTATATGTACGAAGTGGAGAGCCGTCATTGCTGCCTCTTGAGCAAAAGTTCAAGATCAAATACTCGCTTTTCGAAGTGGACAGGAATGGCAAGGTTGATTTCCGATCGTCTGAGATCGAGCGTTACATTCCGCTGAGAAAAACCACCCATGAGTTAGAGGATTCGTATGGTAAAGAAGCGGCACAAGCCGCAGAAGTTGCCATGGTCAAGCACTACCTTCTCACGGTGTGTCCTTCGGAGGTTTATACTAAGTTGAAGTTTGAAGCCTACCTCGCGCAACTGTTAAAGCCCAAGGGTAGCCGTATCAACAAGGATGATCCGCATACGGGTGAGACAAAGATGGCCTTAACTTGTTTAGACGTCTTGACAGAAGAGACTGATCGAAAACGAACGCGACTCCTTACTTATGCACGGAAATACCTCATAGATCATTTGTCAACTGTTGATCTAGCTCTGGCAGATATTGGTTGCAAGAGTGCAGTGGGTATACGCTTGGCGAAACTGTTTACCGAGGGCAGTTCAATCGATATCTTACTACATTGTGCTAAGTCTGTTGATGATCCTACTCTTCGATTCAAGATTCGACGTTATTGGCTTTACAGTAATGACAGTGTTAATACCATCCTCAGATGGTTTGGGGATTCTGCTGTTACCTCCGAGATTTCCGACACGGCGACACGGGCTTGGGTCGCGAATGTCGCGTCTGAGGCAGAGCCGGATGAGGATCTAATGAGACCTGCTGCAAAGAGAATGGCGGCGCATTTTCTGCAGGAGGCGCATTCGGAATCATTTACAAAGGACGCGTTTCTCTTCATTGCTGCCTTCGTAAATAAGGTACGTAGCGCTCGCTCGAAGGATCTCGAAATGCTAACCAAGTCTTAGATTGAGCGTCGCAAGGGTGTTGTAAACCACGAAGTGAATGACCCTAGCTATGTTTATTCGGTTGAAGAAATAGAGAATGTTGAAAATTGGTGTCAAACGGCGCTGGATGTCAAGAAAAAGAATTCTTTGTGGCACGTTCAAATGGGCAACCTGTTGGAGGTGCTTGGGCTCCCCAGGCTCGCTGAGGCTAGAGCTCGACAAGCCTTGATGCTTGATCCGCAAGACTGGCGAGCTTCATATTTGCTAGCAAAATTAGTCGGGACTAAGGAGGGAATCGAGATTCTAGCTGCGCCTATTGGGGAACGTCTTGCATCCGACACCCAGTGGCAACGAGATCCTGTCCAGCGTATCGGGTTTGCCAAGCTCCTATACATGTTTGGGCTACTTTACTGGGAAGACAGATGTGCGAGCAAAGCCATTGCATACTGCAAAATGGCAATGGAACTTGACCCTACGAACTATGAGCGGGTGACAATGGTACTGAGTTCTCTCGCTACCGAGGGCCGGTGGGAAGACATCATAGTATCTCTGAAAGCAGTCAAAAATTCAGCACACGTCTCACAGGGACTACCAGAGATGGTAATAGAGCTCTGGAACGCTGACCGGTTCCACCAGATTTTCCTACAAGCAGCGCTACGGACAAAGCACTTCGATCTCCTTGAGGAGACATACGAGCTTGCAATCAATCTCCTTCTAGAGCGCCAGGACCGTGCCATATTATGTCATACCCGATATTATTATGCCACAGCAATATACTCACCACGAGATCGAGAATCTAAGGCAATTGCTGAGTGGGAGAAGGTGTTGGTCGAAGTTCCCCAATCCCATTTGTATACTATTCTGCCGTTATTGGTTAGCAAACTCGGCCCCCTCTATCTCCGTAAGGCACGGACGTCGGGGGACGACATAAATGCTGCTTCTTCATACCTCCAGAAGCTTGAGACCTTAATTCCTGACGGAGCGCCTGGGGCCGACGCACTCCTCCCGCCGAAGCTTTATCTTGCGCGGTACTACCAGACACAGGGAGACGTGCTGCGAGCTAAACAAATCACTCGAGAGATCGTGAAGCAGGCTCTTGAAATACTGTCGGACGATGATGAAGACAATGACAAATACGCCTATTTTAATCTGTTGACTGTGTTTCTACCCTTAGAGGATAACAGGAATATGCTAGCAAGCTTAGCCATGATGTCACTCAACACTTCCGACACAGAAATCCTCCACTGTGATGGAGACTGCGGGAATTCCTGGTCATATTTGGGAGAAATGCTCTGGTGTAAGGATTGCATTGACTTCCAGATTGACAAGGAATGCCACCGGAAGCTTTGCGATGGCATCCTTCCGTTCACGGTTTGTGATAGGAGCCATGACTTTCTCCACATTCCTGGAAGGGAGTCGATCGTCCAGGAGATTCCAGTGGGCTGCGTGCCTTTCGGAGAAGCGGCTATCCCTTTGGACGAATGGATGGAGCTCATTAGAAGGAATTATGTTTACATTGAGCACTGATTCAGAAAAAGCCATCGTACATACTGTACATTCATTTACTGGCATCCTCTTTTCCTGGTTCACCCGAAGCACAGAGACCCTTGGTATACATGATTTTTTCCGTCGATATGTGGCACAAATCATTTAGATTCTGACGACCAAGGTATCCCTGGCATGTACAACTGGAATGACTGCTGGCACCATAGGTGGCCATGCTGACTCCTTTTCGGCACCAGTCCCTGCTGCACAATAGGGCTGGTGCACTACTGTCAGCGGACAAAATAGGAATTTAACTATTGGTGCCCTCAGTTCTAAAATGAACCGACACGTGTGTTTACCTCGCATATAGAAAGACCCATCATTCCCCCCCACAGCCCACCTTCCTGCAGCATCCCGCTCATCTGTACGTGGACTATCTCCACCATGTTCCTCTCGTTGAGCGCCCCCTGGCGCCTCCTACACGCCATACTTCTCATAATAGCCCTCGTAAATGCCCAACAACCCTCAGAAGAAGACTTCTCTCCGGAGGACATAATAACACGCGATGTGTGCATTCTCGGCGGAGGCGCAACAGGCACCTACGCAGCGATCCGTCTAAAAGATATGAACAAAAGCACCGTAGTCGTCGAACGCAACGACCGTCTCGGCGGACATACAGAAACCCTCTACGTCGAGAACGGTGGCCATGTCGATTACGGCGTGCAAGGCGTTTTCAATTACGAGATCTCGAAGAATTTCTTCAGTCGACTTGGCGTACAATGGAAACCGCTCACGCCGGGCTCCCTCATCAATAAATACGTCGACTTCAAAACCGGACAAGAGGTCCCTCCTCCCGCCGGCATTCTAGACACCGTCGCAGCCCTCCTTGTATACCGTACTGCTATCCAGAAATTCGACTACCTCAAAGACGGCATCTATAACCTTCCGGATCCCGTCCCAGAAGAGCTCCTCTGGCCGTTTAGCAAGTTCGTCGAGAAATATAAGTTCGAAGGCGCCCTCAGCGTGATATACACCTTCGCCAATGCTTTAGGTGATATGCTAGCCAGTCCAACGCTATACGTTATCCAATTATTCGGTATCTCACATATTGACATTTTCCTCCAAGGAGGATACATCACGCCCAACAACGGGATGTACGAACTCTACCGCAAAGCCAGCGAGGTCCTAGACACAGACGTTCTATATAGCACCAAAGCCACAAAAACCATACGCTCAGACACCGAAATCAAACTAATCACCCAAGACACCTCGGGGAAGAAAAAACTCATCAAAGCCAAGAAACTCCTCATCACCTTCCCCCCTATTCCGGAGAATCTTAAAGGTTTCGACCTCTCCCCGGAAGAAATATCCCTCTCCACCAAACTCCTCTGGAAAACATACTATGTCGCCGTCCTCAAGAACACAGGAATCCCCAATAATATCAACGTCCAAAACGTCGACCCGGACCAGAATCCAGGTAATCTCCCACTAGCCCCCTTTCAATGGGCTCTCCAGGACATGGGTCCCAACAACTACCTCGCGAGCAAGACCATCGGGGACATGAACTTCACGGACACGCAAGCCCGGGACCTCATTGTTGCTGATTTACACCGCATGGGAACGGCGGGCACGTTTGATATCCGGGAAGATTGGGAGATAGCGGTGTTTGGGAACCATAATCCGACGTCGTTGATGGTGGGGGTGGAGGATATTCGGGATGGGTTTTATCGGAGGGTTTATGACTTGCAGGGAAAAAGGGGCACGTTCTGGACGGGGTTGACTCTTGTTTCGGATTATTCGGCTTTGTTGTGGCAGTATACGGAGTCTGTTGTTGGGGAGATGGTGAAAGGGGATTGAGGGTTGGTTTAGTTTTGTGGGAGGGATATACTAGTAGTGGGAGAGGTGTAGTGTAGTGTAGTGTGTGGGTTTGCGGTTGGGGGGTTTGGTGGCTTTGGACAAGTTTTGGTAGTCTGTTAGGTTTGATTTGTTGTAGTTGGCTATACCCGAATCTGGATTCGATTTTACGTGCCGTACCGCATGAGAATTTTCTCTGGTTGTAGAGACTGATCTTTGTGTGTTGTATCAAGGAGTATCTGTATCGAAAGCAGGGAATTTGGATTTTAGCTTCGTGAAGGTCGTGCGTGACGTGACCTTGTGGACGTTAGTCCTCAGCCTCTCAAGCCACAACACATAATGCCCTGTCCAGAGGGTTCATCCTTGTAGATATATCATATACACACCATAGATCGAGATATTATCCGAGCATGAATAGATCACTTGACGAAGTTTCATGGTCAAAATAGTCTATTAACGTGAATTATATACAGTTCTCATGATATATTTATACAATATTTTACAAACCCTACATTAAGTTATATGTAATACATGCAGTCACCCAACCTTACCAGCCTGATCCTCGTCAATGACCCATTTCTGTTCCCCAGCTGGTGTAGTGTCCATCCGGAAAGCATATCTCTTATCGAGTCCGACCAAGTAATCCCTGCGAGCAGCACTAGTCCAGTCATAGGTACCGTAGAAACTAGGTAAAATAGGACTATCGACAAGCCACACAAGCACCGAGCCAAGCGACTGCGGGACCCTGGGTCCCTTGAACTTTCCATATCGTGTGATGAAGACCAGGACGAGGGCAATGGCCATGCATGATACCATTATCAGGGCGACGATGAATGATGGAAGGGACCGGACTATACTCCATGTGGTGCGTATGATTTGGGCATCGTTGTCTGTTATCGGTTTCGGGAGGGGTTTGAGGTACATGTCCTTTTGAAGGGTGAAGTATGCTGCGAAGAGCCATTGGTAGACCTGTTTTGTGGCATCGGTGAGGCGGTCCGGGTCGATAGTTGTTAGTTCCGCGTTCATGGTTTGGTAGACTAGCTTGATTAGGGAACGGAGCCAGTCGGATGGGAATAATTTCGGCTCATTTGCAATGGTGCCGTTTGCTGAGCTGTCTTGGATTGAGGCGAGAAAGTGTTGGTGGTAGTTTGCTAGGTTTGATGTCACGTTGTCCACTAGATGTCCGGTCGTGATTGCGCTGTCGATGGGGTAGTAATACTGTAGTATTCCACTGGGGTCGAATCCAATTGTGAAATTCTGTATTCTAGGTATCGGTTGGCATTGCAAAGCGAGTGTTGAATGCAAGCCTGTGTTGGAGCTCGCGGAATTCGTTGCAAGAACGGTCAGTGTGGCGTTTTTAGTCACGCCACTCGGTGCTAGTAGCTGGATTGAATATGGTTCACTTGCGTTGTTATTGACAGATGGTGTACCCTCCATGCCCTCAGTATCTCTAACGGTGAGGTGGGGGTTGCTCGAATCCTCATAATACTCATCTTTCGAGAGACCTTGAGTAAATGGGACTTGATGACAATTCAAGTCAGCTCCAATACCCAACGTCACAGCTTCGTACCTATGTTCCATATTATCCGTATGGACAGAGAACGGCACAAATGAATAGTCCGGCGAGGTCCAAGGAAGCAACGACACTGAATTCAACAGGGTCGATTCAATAGGACCGTATTGGAAGAAGGCGGGGACGGTGCTGGAGTTGAGAATGGTGGAATGATCGTAGCGTAACTCGACAGCCTGGGTAGGCCAGGCTGCTCCCGTGCGGCTTTGGGTAAATAGCGCGCCTAGAACAGCTGGAAGCCCTGTGTTAATGATGCAGCACAGTGAGACCAGACTGAGTACGAAGGAGCGCGAGCGTATAGAGCGGAAGAACACGGTAACTGGGGTTTGGGAGGAAAGATTTAGCAGCAAGGAATTTTTCGCATCAACTCCCCCTTTTTGGAGATGAATCCATGGCTCGAGGATACTAAGGTTTATGTAGATAGAATTGAACAAAGCTCGCATCATGGAAGCGATAAGAGACGGCAGGATGTTCAAAGCAACAGACAATCGATCTGACGCAGAATCTGAAAGCCGTCGAAGTCGGTGATCTTTTGAGCACAATATGAACATTACTGCCATGAAACAGATAACCGCTAACAAGGCAAGAAGTTCAGCGATGAATATGGGTTTTGATAAGAAATGGAGCCTGGCATCTGGACGTGATGCTTTCCTACTCGCCGGTTTGTTGGCTAGCACTTTCTCCCGTAGCGTTCTTGACGGGGCTTCTCCGGGAAGAAACCCCAGTTTTCGGCCCGATGGCTCATGATACCAGTAACATCGCCATCCACGCAGCTTACGATTAAGTTGCCGTGCGGTGGATTGATCAGTGTACGTGGCAAACGCCTGAACACCAGCTGGGTTAAATAGGTGTGCCACGATGCTGCACATGGCTGCGATCGACCCCGGGTCAGACTTGAGTATGTTCTCACGCGATGGGTAGAAAAGAGCAAGCAAGATACATGTGACTGCCCCAAGAAGAAGGATTACCTCTGATGCAATTGCAGGGAAGGTAATGACCAGGACGGCCACTTGGTCAGTTGCGCCAACGCCTTGAATAGGAGTATACGCTGCATTTGTGTTAAAGAGGCGGCTCAGCAGACGTGCAAAACCGAGCTTCATAACCGTACGAATTTTAGATATGAACTCGTCTCTGGAGATGGGGACTTGTGAGTACTGCGCAGAGGTAGAGCATAGGGGACTATGGCCTGCTATTCCAAGGCCACATCGGTCAAGAGAATGGTTTGTCAACGTTCCATTGCCAGAGGGGCAAACATTACCCGTAGGGCAGATGCCTTTTTTGAGATATGCTTTAAATCCAGCTATATCCAATTGCGAACTATCGAGAGCGGACATGGAGCCTTTATCGACAACAATTGCGACTACCGAGCCATTGGCCTGCATGGAAACCTCCGCCTTGGCCGTATAATACCGCATGCCACACGAGAATAACTGAGCCTTGGGTGTTTGTCCAGCTAAGCGACCGGTACTTATTGCATCAATGTCGAGGAGGAATCCATATAAATCAAGTGGCGCACACGGGATCGTATCAAGCTCCCAGCGTCGGGCCTGTAGTGGAGTCGCTGTCAGGTCGAAGATGCCGCTGTAGTTCACATTTAAGGTGCAGTCCTGGGAAGAATCCGAAAGTGATGTCAAGCGCATGTCATGAAGCGCATAGGTTAAGGTAGAGTAATTGGAATAATCAGCAGGGGTCCCCCCGACGCTCACAGTAACATTCGCCGTGGGTGAGTTACTGATTGGCAAATCGGAGCATGTAAGGTCGGTCCAGTACACCGTAAGATTAAGTTTCCATAAAGCCGTGGAGAGTGCATCATCAGAGGGAAGTTCCACTGGTGGGATGGCGAAGTGTGAGAGACGCGACGGTGTCTCTCCAGAATCTCCCCTTGTAAGAGAATAAAGACTCATGTTCCGTTGCGAAGATATCCATTCGGCTTGCTCTCCGACCGCCACCAGTTCCGGCCAACTTCTCAAGGTCGCGTCAGAAGACATTGGGACGCTATCAAGGTCCAGCACAGCGCTCAGTGTAGCGGGCAGCATTAGCTGTACTAGAATATTAATGATAGACACGCCCAGCACCACCCAGTGTTTTCTTCTCGCTGATGAGAAAGGCGTTGATATAAACGGACCAAAGATATAATTAGCGGAAAGCACGTCAGCAGGAAAGATCTGCTCTTGAGATAGCTGGAAGTAGGGTTCCAAACGGAAGACATCGTAGACCGTAAAAGACCAAAGGATCACCAACGACAAACCGAGGATGGTTGGAACATATTGGGATGCAAACAAAACATGGTTTGGTACATCATCCGTGTCGTCGTAGAATAAGAGGCCACCTCTGGTGTCACTGTACTGTCGAAGCAGCTCGAGAGCTAGCAGCATTAGGCCCATGACCGAGGCCAGGAAAAGCAGGTAAGTCGGGCGGAGCGTCCTTGGGCGCCATCCTGTCCCTGTCACCGACCTCTCCGGTTTAGACTCATCTTTCCACCACCACATCGCACCCGGCGGCCTTTCGGGTTCCGCAATAGAACTGTTGTCGGCGGTATCTCAGGGCACCTCCCCGTAGCTTTGTCCCCTGATTGTGGGGGTGGTTCCGCTACTCCCGACGGAACGAAAAGGAACCAGAGGCATTGGATTAATCAGGAATGGCCAAATTTAGGTGACATCGCATCCGATCCAGTCAGAAGCCGTAGGGACCATTCCTCGATCTCTGATATTAATCAATGTCTCACAGTCAAGCCGAGGAATATCGTGTGGGGGGACTTAATATTGGCCCATCGAGAGGTTCGAAATGGATTTTTAAGGTTTAACGAACGACGGCGGATTCCAGTGCCGATGGGGATCCACGTGATTAAATGAAGGACCCACGGGCGGCTACTATACTTAGTACGGAATTATTGCGTCGTCATCTCTGCCAGGCACGTGCATGGAATCAATCAGGGGCACTTTCACAGGACTTGAGCATCTGAAACGAAGAATCTATATTTGTATATGTTTTCATAAGTTTGGTATACTAGTATATAGTACCTTCCGATTAACATCCAGATTTGTCTCACGCACAAGTGGTATCCAGCTATTCGACCATTTCATTGCAATGGCAACCTGAATCTGCGTGGAATAGAGAAATATATACATGTCCGATCGCTCAACACGAAGAGCATCAATCCACAACAATCAATATCCAGCAACTCGATTACTAGATGACATTACTTACAGTGATCACGATCGTTCCACTTTATGTCTTCACGTCTTTAGACCCTTTTAAATTCTATATATACTCCAATCCGTTGGACTCCGTAAAGGCTGTTGGTAATCCTGTTGTCTTTTGTTTATTTACCCAGTGTGTATCGTTATGGCCTGAACCGGAACTCAGATCTAGGAGGAACTACTTATTGGATGTATACGGCTAATAGATGAGAAAATTATATCCTATATTGTTGTTGAGGAGCATGTGAGATCTCCTAGGAGCGACCGTATGAATTGTCAGCATGAGCCTGTGGTCCAGGATATCCATGTCAGCCGTCTGCACCCTGAGTTCACTTAGTGAGGCGTGGGCACCTGTTGTCTGAACGTCGATCGGACTAAAGTCTAAGACCAGTTTCTCAAGGATCAACATGGTGCACATAACAGACTTTCGCGTGATCATCGTGGGTGGCTCAAGCGCTGACCGGGCACTCGCACACAGCTTGCAGCGATGCGCAATTGATTTGGTCGTTCTGGAAGCCAATGATAACATTGCGCACCAAGTCGGAGCTTCAATTGGGATCCTCACAACGGGACCTGGATCTGGGATCAACTTGCCCCTTCAACTGAAAGCTATGTCAAGGAGTCAGGGTATGCTGACCGATCTACCACACATGAGTCCAAATGTCGGCCACGGCGGCAATAGTGTGGTTGAAACTGCTGCATCGCTGGCAAACGAAGTGACTCGACTTGAATCGGGCGTAACTATTAAGGATATCATAATGTCATAATTTGCAGCACCTACTACCCTATTTGTCCAATTACCTGACATACCTATCGTCTCAGATACTCGTCAAGGGCGAGTTTCTTGATTTCCCGTTGCTTCCCGTCAGGCCTGGGCAAGGAACTATGCCGTATGTCCGATGGGGCTGACTAGGCTGAAAATACACTCGTTTCGATAGTGAAGTGTGCATTGTCATGTGTCCCCTTATCGGGTTATTCGCGTATGTTATTGTCTTGATGAGTCCCCTTTCTGAGAAGGTTCTTCGCATGGTTCTTTCACTTCTCCGGAAAGGCTCCTGGAGCGCTACCGCAAGACCCATGATCTTGTAAGTGAAGACCGTTTCTGTGTCAACAATGTCATTTCCCACAGATAGCACAAGATATGCTGACATGATGCAATAACCATAGTCCAGTGCTGCTGGGCATCGCAATTTCCGTGGATTTGGTTGCTCATCCCCTTGTCCTTTATGATTAAATATCTGCGCCCACCGGTCGCTAAGCTCCTCCCCGAAATCCAACCAGATGCGCTCGGGACCTTCCTCCCCGCGCTGATTGCAGGGTATTATGGTCCCCCAACTTGGGCAATTTCTTCCCGAAGACTATCGCCATGCGCCAATTGCTTCAACGCCATCTGGCAAGCTATTCCCCATCACCGTGCAGGCTCCCTTCCGCCTTCTGGAGAAATGCGCGCATCCCCGCCCACCAACAATCTGCGCTACTAGCATTCGTGGCATGTATCTGTCGTGCGCTCTGATCTCTGGATTGACCTTTGGTTCACACTCGGCGCTCGCTTCCGGACGGGTTGTTCATGACTAGTTGTATTCTTGCCAGGGTTGCAGCGAATACCAACTTCCCGTGACGACCTTTGCTGACGGTGTTGCGACATTTCTCAAGTACAATGTGGCGATCGCGAAGGCAAGCGGATTTGTTTGGCTGGGGATGAGAATTGGCGAATTGAAGAAACCCGTCTCGTGGTGGAAGGTGATTGGGGGGATTCGCGGGAAACCACTGCGACTTTGCCCCTGGCTTGGGGACGGAGGAGAGGAACTTTAGCTAAGATTGCACCGATAGAGTCGCGTTCGAAGGAGAATTGATTCTAGCGTTGTTTCTGTATGTATACAAAAGTCGATAGGAGAAAAACACCTTGCGATCCAACCTTGCGACGACTTCCAAGCAAATAGTAGTCCTTCTCTTGACAATCTCGGGCGCAATCACCTCAACAGAGAACAATTGAGATTGGATTTGTTCCACCGCGACTCACACGACCAATGCGACCCGCTTCTGACTTTTTATTCCTTCATTTGATGAGATTCTCCGCATCGCGGGGGAAATTTGTTTGTCGCATCTCGTCGAGAATGATCTCATAACCCGCGGGGTAAATGGCCTTTTAGGGCTGGCCGATCGATGGCGGACCGGATATTACTTACCCTACAAACTCGAAGAAGAAGTTACCCGCCGGTAACTTGCCGTATTTACCCTGAATGGTAATCAGGGAGACCAATGCGAAAAAGAACTCGCCGCAGAATTGCCCAATTTAGATGATCCCCTCACTTTCCTCTCCAGACCAAAACATCCATCATTGAGCTGGAAACTCCGCCAAACTGCAATTATGGAGAACAAACATCCCACCATGAATGGTTATATACCCCGCCTCCAACGGAGGTCCAGCAACATAAAGGGGCCCTGGAGCCCTCCAACAGATCCAGAATCATCAATCCATTCTCCCTCACAATCCCATAGACACCATGGCCCCTGCTACCCTCAAAGTCGCCATCGCTGGCCTCGGCCGCATGGGTGCTCGTCACGCTCACCACTTCTATGCCCTCACTCCCCGCGCCGAAGTTGTCGCCGCTTCTTCTCCTGTGCAACATGAGCTGGACTGGGCCAAGGAAAACCTTGGTGGCGCTCGCACTTACCTCGACTATGATGAGATGCTTGAAAAGGAGCAGGCGAACGGTCTGCAAGCTGTGGTGATTGCATCCGCTACCAGTGTACACGCCGAGCAGGCCATCAAGGCTATCCGTCGTGGATTACACGTTCTGTGTGAGAAGCCACTGAGCATCAATGTGGACGAGGTGTGTCTTCACTGCTCTGACCTACTTCCCCTGAGAAAAAGAAGAAGAGAGAAAAAGACGAAGACTAACTTGAACCGTACAACAGTCCCAATCCGTCGTCGACGCCTACAATGAGTCTATCCAGAAGTTCCCCAACCAAAAAGTCATGTGCGGTTTCTCCCGCCGCTTCGACGCTTCCTACCGTGACGCTTTCAACAAGATGAACGACGGCCTAATCGGCACCCCCAGCGTCTTCCGCTCCCAGACCTGCGACAAGCTCGACCCCTCGGGTTTCTTCGTCGAATACGCTCAGTTCTCCGGCGGTATCTTCGTCGACTGCTCTATCCACGATATTGACCTTGCACTGTGGTTCTACGGCACAGACTCCGTTGTGAAGTCCGTCACTGCTATCGGTATCACTGCCGTCTCCCCCGAATTGAGAAAGTATAACGACCGTGACAACGCACTCGGTATTGTCGAGTTTTACGGTGGAAAGATCGCACAGCTGTACTGTAGCCGCATGATGGCTGCTGGACAGGAAGACAGTATGTTTCTTTCTTTCTTTTTTCTTTTTTTCTTTTTTTTTTTTTTTTTATCTTGCTATACAGAAGAACGAAAAGACAACTAACAAACACACAGGCACCGAGATCATCGGTACACAGGGCAAGCTGGCTGTCAACACCCAGCCCATCTCCAACTTAGTCAACATCTACGAGTCGACCGGTATTCGTCGCGAGATCCCCCCACACTACTATGGGCGATTCCGGGAGGCCTTCATCACTGAGGCCAATGAGTTCACCGCGGCCTGTCTCGACAACACCGAGCTGCCTGTCAAGCTGGAGGGCGCTGTCGCCGCTGTCCGGATCGGAGCTGCTCTACAGGAGAGTTTGATCTCGGGTAAGAAGATTGAGTTCGATGAGCAGGGCAACCGAATCTAGGGGGATGTGAGGAAATTGGGATTAAGCATTTTACGGGATTATCTATTCTGGTAATAGAGATTATGTTTGATAGAATTTAAAATAGACGACTTTATGCAATGCACGTGATGCGCATTTTTGTTACTTTATTTGACTTCTATATTTCCGTCAAGAATTTCCTAACACTTGATATCTGAAGTATGGCATTGGTGCTAGTTCTTTTTTCAGCAATTCAATACACTCTACCGAGGGTGAAAATATAGTAGGTGCTAGTTGCAAGACGGGAGGTGGCTTCGCCAGGTCTTATGGAATGAAAGGCCGTAGGCTTCTTTGACAAGCGTCTGTAGTCTAGTGTCCTATAGAAGACGACCGTGCTATTATGAATGTGACTTGAAGATACCAGGGAGATACTACCTTGATTGTATGACAGAAGGTACAGAGAATGAAGACAAGTATTGCATTAAAAAAAAAAAAAAAAAAAAAAAACTCCTAACAGAGAGAATATATTGGGCCTAAAAGTACAAATTGTCGTTCGTCCACGCCAAACACCCAATATTTCATAAAGTCCCAATTTCTTGAAATGCTCTCACACAACTGGTGGAGGTGTTTGGAGAGATAGCTCGAGTGCGCACCATGGTCGAATGGAAGAGGATGCGTTTCGTATTTAAGGATGGAACTGCCATCCTGTCGATAAAATGATGGGAGATCGGTCCCTGGAAATCCTCTTTTATATCGAATTTGATTAGGCCTGTAGTATACTACTTCTGCAAGAGAAGTTTAAACTTAATGATTTGGTTCAGAATATTCCAATATTGAAGCTGACATCTGAAGATATCCTGGGAACATTCTGCCACTGCCTTTCCACGAGAGTCGGGGACCGACAAACTCCTCAATCCGTGTGGGGTTTATAATGAGATATACCAAGCATGAGCTCCAGTTGCACGAAAGAGAGCATACAAGTTCCAACAAAATTTGATATCCCACTCCAAGATACTGGTACAAGAACGTAAAGAGGAACTGCGGCAATAGTAAGGAAGACACTTAGGCCGGTATATATCCAACACTTGAGCAGAAGATAACGTGTTGGACGAAGGTCGTTGATTATTGGCCATATCGAGGTGCCTATTCCAAGGGATTGAAGAATAGTAGATGCTATGAGTTGGTAGAAATCGGAATCCGTCGCTCTCCCAGGAATGGCTTCAGCGTTAAACGCAGCCATATAAGCGAAAATAGAAGCAGCCATACAAGCGAGAACAAAAAAAGCCATGTAAAAAGACGGAACGAAGAAAGCAACTACAGATGTTATTTTTGTATGTCCTGAAGCGGCGGCTGGTGGATTAGAAGTCAATGAATTATTTGGAGATTTGGCTGAGATTGTTATTGTCCTGTTCTCCTGTTAGTACAAAGCCTCTGATGAAAAGAAGGGTAATGGGGCCTACTGCTGATTAATGGTACTATTCCAGTTGGCGAGAGGCTTGTACTCATGTCCCAAATATTCACAAGCTCTCTCGAGGACGCCATCTATTTTACCAAGCATGGTTTTGAGTTGAAGAATCTTTTCCCCGGCATAGTTCTTGTCGTCTGCACGTCTGACACGCTCGTCTAGATTGTACATTTCCTCCACTATAGCACGCAACCCTTTCTTGGCGTGCTCCTCCACACCTAATGGGGGCTCGTCGGAGGAAGAAGCTAGGTGATACTCTTCTTCATCCTGGGCGTTGTAACAAGCGTTCAGTCGCAAATATATGGTGTCCCGGTAATATGTAGTTCGCTCGGGTCTTGACATCAGATCTAAAAGATCGTTCAACTTAAGCTCACTCACGAACCGATCAACCCGCAATTTGAATCTCAACTCTTTCAGAGGATCGTTTTCGATACGGTCAAAATATCCTTTTGTGAGCTTCTCAAACCTTTCAGCACCTGCGGGATCACCCTTATATTTGAGTGTCTTTAAAACCACACGATCGAGGATGAGAAAGGACTTAGCAATTGCCTCCAGTAATTTAATTTCATGTCGATTTGAAGGATATTCTCGGTTTCTTTGATGTCCATTCATCCTATACCAACGTAACTCCCGATTGCGTAGGATAGAAATGGGTTCCCCAAATTTGATGTTAAAAAAAAAAAAAGCTGAGGTTGAAAGGAAAATTATTGGAAAGAATGAAATGACCAAGGCAGTTATGTTAGGAATATAAATGGGCTATCATTACCCCGCTGACACGTGCGGGCAGATAATACGTCGAAAGGCTGAACTTATATAGCTGTATTATATGACAAGTTTCCGAGTAGATTGTACAGGTAATTATGATCTGATGATTGAAGTGGCCGAGACGCCCAGTGCTTTCTCTAGGATTTTACATAGAAAAGCAAGTACCTCGGTCTGACAAGAGGAGGCTAATTCTGCAGGTTCGGGGCGATCGAGGCTCAGCACAAGGCTCAGCACGAAGCTCAGTACGAGGCAGAAGCAAGGCTTAGCAGTCGGAGGAGGAAGCCCTACCATGGAATCTCTTAGATACGTGAGTTCTGACGTAAGGATCTAAAATAGTTGTACAGATTTCGGCAGAAATTATACAAGATCAATGGATCCACTTCTAGATACATTTCACTAATAACCTTTGCCAGGCAACACTTGCAATAACAGATCGATCCTGAGATTGATATAATGGAACAAACTCGTGCCGGCACTTAGGCAGGGGCCATGGTAGGAGAACGGAAGGAAGACGTGTTTTAGGCGACATATAGATTTACCGGACTGCAGCCAAAGATAGAGGCCTATGTGAAACGATTCTGAATAAACATGAATGGGGTACGCACTACTCAAATAATGAAACACTAGTTACACACCAGCTATCTATATCTATATGCTATTTACATCTGAGAAGCTGATCATATGAGAGATGAAAGGCTTTATATGTCAGAAGAATCTTCATTTTCAATCCCATCCCCATGCTTCCAGCAACATTTTCTCCACCTTTCCCGTCGGAAAGGCATGTTCCTGACGCATGGTTCTCAAAACGCCTAGCAGGGCTTCCTGCTCCCTACGATCACTGAAGTACTCCCCACACAACGTGATACCCATTAAGGCTTCAATGAAAGCCGGTGGAGATTGACGATTACACATCGCGATGCCACACAGTCGGCGCACAATATCCTTAATGGTACTAGCCAGCTGTCTTTGGCTAGAGACAGACCCGGGTCCTAAGTTCGGCCGACTTTGATCGAAGGCAACTAACAGGATGCGAGCTAGTTCTAAATGTGTGGTCCCTGTGACATGGCAGCTCTCCAGATGCCAGATCTCTGGGAAGATCTGTCCGGAGTTGGTATCAGGTTCTCGGTAGCACATGGGCTCGAATGATTTCGGGAGGGCTAGGGTTAAATCACGTTCGTAATTCCGTAGCTCGTGCCATCGGGAGGGGTCATGACGGCGACGTGAGGTTTGGTCCGCATTATGGATGTAGCTGCTGCCGTAGCAGTATTCGAGAAGGTCGGCGCAGAAGATGACGAGTCTGTCTGCCCAGATAACGTCCTCGGCGGGTGATAGGTTGCGGAACGCATCGCAGTGGTTCATGGGGAAGTTGAGTGGGCGTTGTTTCATGAATGAGGTAAAGAGCTCTTGACGCAGGGCGACCCAGAATGCGGCCTGTCGAAGGCCATCTGGTCTGGGGACGTGAGGAATGGCATAAGGCCATAAGATGTTAGTTTGGGGAGTGGGAGAGGATAGCGGGTGGGAGGGCGAATCCGGTGGTTGTGGTGCATGGACCAAGTGGACGCCTGGGCCATAGAGGTCTTCCTGTGATGGATAGACGGGAGGGGAGCTGTGCGGTAAAGTTGCCACTAGTGGTACTTGTGCATTAATAAACATGTTTAGCATGCCTAGGAAAACTTCAGTATCCTCCTCGCCTTCGTGGAGGGGAGCGTCCATTTCTTCGTCGGTGCGAAGAATGATTGCTGCTGCTAGAAGAGCTTCATTATGAATCTGTTCTGGATCCATGCTGAGCCGAAGGAGGTCTTTGATGCATTCATTGTGATAGTAGACGGCAGATTCCTCGCTCAAGTTTGGTAGTAGATGGCCCTGCCACTCCACGACGCCGGCAGAGTTGCGATACCTTTGTAAGCGAGTCAGATGGCGGGCTGAGGTAGTCAGAATGGCATTGAGCAGAGTGGGCGAGGAACGGGCCCGTTGCGGCACCAGACGGCTGAAATGACGTTCGTTGTCACATAAATCAAACCGAGGGCCAATGACCTCAGCAAAATAGCGTAGGAGGATTGCTTGAAGGCGGATGTCAGTATCTCCAACGAAGACGACGGGTCTGTGCATCTCGCTATGGCCCTCAGTAGGTGCTCTGCTTGCACCTCCATGTCGCGCGGCCGTATTCGAGCTTGCCAACGTAGCCATTGCCGATACAGCTGTTGTCTGTCCTTGGGTCCCACATTGCGTAGCATTTTTAGTAGAATTGTTTTGGCCCAGGGCATGAAATCGCGCAAGCACTGATTGAGTTCCTACGGCGGCCCCAGCCCGAAAGGAAACCTCTTCGCCGTCAATCCCTCCGTTTTCAGAATCACTCGCCGAGTCGTAGCCCGAGATGACGTCTACAGTCTCGTCGATAAATCTCAGCCGGGCTATAATGACCTATTAGATTCTAATCGTTTTCTTTTCGTGCGGCTTGGCCGATAAAGAACTTACCCGATCTACGACCCAGCTTTACCCAGACCTGGTCCGGAGCAAAGGCCTGGTCATACTTTGCACGGCTACCCGGACGAAATTGAATCGGATGATTCTTGCGAGGGTTGCGGCGGACGCATGTCCAGCCGTGTCGTTTACAGGGCTCACATTGGTCGGTTTCATACGTACCTAAGAAATTTAGCTTGGGTCTAGCCTTCCGCCTCGCAGCCCAAATACTTACACCGAAGATGCTTGGATCGGCAATTGATACATGGGGTTTGAAGTGGCACTGGCCGACCCCGTGGGGAGACTGACGGCGGCAGTGGGGGTTCGGGCGAGGCCATTCTTCTATTGGCCGTGGGGAAGGGGAAGATGTAGAAAATAGTCCCTGGATTACCCCTTTCATTCCAGAGGGTAACTAGAATGGCAGAAGAGTACCTGCGGTCGAATGATAACAGAGAGAGGACACAGTCATCGGGACAGAATTGCCTCACGGGAGGATATCGGGCAACTTGGCGCCGAGAGAAAAAGCCAATCATTCTCTCCAATTGGAGGTCCACCGATCATCATATCGTCTCCCCGCGTTTCCAAGGCCGCGGGAACAATCCTACAGGTCCCAGCCAATCAGAATCCTGTTAATACGTCGAAGGAGACCCATATTGCGTTTGTATGGCCTCGTCTAGATGTATACCAACAGAGATAGATGCTGGGCGACGTTATAATCATGTTTATAAAAGGGTCGTGCAACTCTTTTTCTATATAACTGCAATTGCCTGTGGATTGAAAACATAACCCATCGTCTTCTTTGATTCAATTGCCCTATACTATAGCAACTAACTATGGCCCCAGACGATGAGACAAAACCCCAATATCCAATGACTACAATGGACGACCCTAAAAAGGCGAACTTGCCAGAAAATGCACACATTGAAGTGGCCGCCGGTAGTCTAACCACGGAAACTGACATCGACGACCTCCCGGTTACTATGTTCGTATGGCTTGTCGCCTTTACCGCTTCGATTGCTGGAATGTTGTTCGGTTACGATACTGGGATCATTAGTGCTGTTCTCGTCTACATCCACGATGGGTTAGACAACCGCATGCTCACTAGCAACGAGAAGGAATTAGTCACGTCCCTCTGCTCGGGAGGCGCGTTCTTTGGAGCCATTGTAGCCGGACTGACGGCAGATAAGGTATGGATATGCTACCTAAAAATCGAAAAAGTTAGCTAATTATTTGTCTCGTGAAAAATAGCTGGGACGCAAAGCAGCCATCTATTTCGGTTGCGCATTGTTTACGATCGGAGCCGTCCTTCAAGGAGCTGCATACACAATTGCCCAAATGGCCGTGGGTCGGGTTGTAGTTGGCTTTGGTGTGGGATCAGCTGCCATGGTGGTGCCTTTGTATATTGCTGAGGTAGCACCTGCGAAGGCCCGTGGACGACTTATTGGCCTGAATAACATGTCAATCACAGGTGGTCAGGTAATCTCCTATGCTATTGGAGCTGCCTTTGCCAATGTCAACCATGGCTGGCGATACATGGTGGGGCTCGGGGCATTGCCAGCCCTAATCCTGGCAGCTCTTATGCCTTTCTGCCCGGAGTCGCCACGTCACTTGGTATACAACCATCGCCAAGAGGAGGCCAGGGACGTGCTCCGTAGAGTCTACGGGCATCCATCGGATGTTCAGCTGGCTTCCGTTTTAGCCTCGATCTCCGCCGCCTGTGATGAAGCTCGGGAGATCAACGAGGGCGCGACGAGGTGGACCAAGATCAAGCAGCTTCATACTGTACCTAGCAATCTCCGGGCATTGGTCAGTGCATGTGGCTTGATGGTCATCTCGCAACTCTCGGGGTTCAATACGCTCATGTACTACTCATCCACCCTGTTTGCATTAGTAGGCTTCGATAACCCCACCGCGGTAGGGATCGTCGTTGCTGGAACTAACTTCATCATGACCTGGGTCAACATGATGGTGATCGACAAAATGGGTCGTCGCCGACTACTCTTATCCACTGCCTGGGGTATGTCCGTCGGTCTTATTGCGATAGCGGTAGCATTTTGCTTTATTCCGGTCGACCTCGACACCCTCGATCTGAAGAGCAGCAGTGTATCACCTCCGGCAATAGTCGTCCTAGTGTTCATTATCTGGTTCGTGATCTTCTATGGTGTCTCGGTCGGCAACACAGCATGGATGAGCACAGATTTCTTCCCATTGGAGGTCCGCGCGATGGGCACCATGTGGATCACCTGCTCTAGCTGGGGAAGCAATGTCATCGTATCCAGCACTTTTTTGTCTATGATGAAGAGTATGACTCCGTCTGGAGCATTCGGGTTCTATGCCGGCATTTGCGGTGCTGGGTACATTTTGATATACTTCTTCTATCCGGAGGTGTCTGGGTTGTCGCTGGAAGAGATCAAGGAGGTGTTCAAACATGGGTTTGGGGTGAGATACGCTCGGAATCTGCGCAAAGAGCGCAAGGGTATTATCCAGGAGAGGTTGAGGATACAAGGCAAGACGGTTGTTGTAGGACATTGAGATTATGTGAACTTAGACAACGGATAAAGTAGCGTGCAATCAATTTTTATGTACTTTATTGAGGAACTATCAAGGCAAGTGCTTTGTGATCGACATAGATGTCCTGTCGCTTTAGTGACAATCATGCGTGAATGAATAGCTACTAGTCTCTACCTGATGAAGGTTGCGATATGCTAAGTTCAATATTGGTGCCCGAAAAAGTTCCCAAAATGTCTATGTGATCATATGTCTCCGTACCTTTGCCTGCTAAAGATCGGGAACCAAGCGCCTTTTCAGCCAAACGACACCTTAACGTGCGCATGGCTTTTTTCCATGTCATTCGCAATGGCACCCACCTAGAAACTGCTGTAGAGCTTGTGTTCCTCGTTTGGATTTGCCGTTCATTACGTCGAGTGCCAGTACTAGGCCGACACTGCCAAGTCCTCCATAGCCCCCAGCCCCGATAAAGCATGAATAAATCTATTCCTGTTTGTGTCGCTTGTTACCCAAGGTGTCCCAGAGCCGGAGTAACTTTATAACGGGTGGGCACCATGTATCTGCATTGATAACTTCTTGAGAGCTATGTGATGAAACTTTTCTGTGTCTCTCTCAAGCCTTGGTGGATATGGATCTATATTCTCGACTCAATAAACGGGAAATAAGACGGTTTTATTGCAGGCTATGTCTGACAAAGACAGCTCTTTCACATTCTCAACTGAGAACCACATGATGACTGCCGCTTCAATCCCTTTCACAACTTGGTAGGCCACCGTTACAGCTGCTGAGGATCTTAGGTGACACCAACAAGAATCCCCGTTGGGCTTGGTTACTCCAAATGAGAATAACATAACAGCGGACATAAAAATTAAAGTATCATCATATGCCATGATTTCAACACTCCTGAGTCACTGCCAGACTGGCTAGGCCATAAACCTGCCATGATCACTACATGGTGTATATGCCGAGTAGCCTGGACAGCCTAGACTCTATAACCTGGTTGAACAGGTATGACAGTAGAACTTCCGTGTCCTTCATGTATATTGATATTACAACTAATGTGTCCTACTTATTTACCTGCTCAAATTCAAATCACTTGCCGGAGAAACATACTCCTGACTTATGCTTGCGCAATCCAGACCTGCATGTTTAGTTCGGTTACAGTTGCACGGAATATTTTCAAGGTTGACAAAGCGGTTGCAACGTGGTACTAACTGAAGATAACGGAAGATTGTATTCTCATGTTAAAGTAGTACATGGCTATGCTTCTGCTGCGGAGCATGATATGAACCGCTCGCGTTAGCACTATTAGATAACTTAATACTGCTTTAGTCGGTTCTTGTGGCTGTCATAAGTGACCATCTTGATAAGCTACTTACGACTCAAGAGCTGGGAACATGTATACAGTTAATCTTTTAGAAATGCTGCAAAGATATCCTTTACCGCTTGGGTTGAAGTAAATTCTGTAGGTTCGTATGTACGTATAAAATAATTCTGTAGGTGTGTATGTACGTACAAAGCAATTTCTATACAACAAGTCTAGAAGAAGTCATTCAATATAGAGCAATCTCTTCAGAGACCATCTCAGGGCACTCCAACGGAATCAAGTGCTTCACATCCTCAAGAACCCTCAACGAAGTCTTGACACCATTTTCTTCAAGAAATCGGCAGACCTCAGCCTCAACTCGCTCTCTTGGCTCGACAACATCCAATTCCCCAACAAGTACACTCGCCCGAATACCACCGTGACCAATGTAAGCCAGAGCCCTCCTCACACCCCCGGAAACATCTTCCGCCATACCATACGTAGGCCAGGCTTCCTTAGCAAGTTTATTCCCACTCAAGCTGTCATGAATCACCAACTCGATATCGTTTTCGCTTAAATTCTTAGAGTTCGCGAGGACGTTCTCAGTCGTCCACCTGACCGATTCGTTGGTCTTATAGGCAAGCTTTTGTTGTTCTTTCATTTCCGGTGGGAGGCTGAGGGCTGTTGGTGGCGCTGGTGCTACTAGGACTAGGCCTTTAAGTTCTCGAAGCAGATTCTCATGGAGGGCAGATAGCGTGGCCAGAGCTACTTTGCCTCCCATCGAGTGGCCGACGAATAGAAAGCCGTGATTGAAAAGGTCCTTCGTTCCGACGTCTTGTTTCAACCTCTCTAGTGCGAGAGCAACATCGGAAGCCATTGTTGTAGCCGAATATGCGTTTCCATTTTCCTCAGACGGACCTGTAGACTTGCCCCAGCCCCGAATGTCGATAGCAAGAATCGGATAAATAGTACTTAGGGAAGTTGGTGAATCATGCGATGTGAGCTTATGCCATGTTGAAGAAGACCCGCCCCAGTAATGGAGGAAAACCAGAAGTGGCTTTTGACTGTCGGGTGAAGGGCGAGATATACGCGCGTGAAGGGATATATCAGAGGAGAGTCTTAAGAAGATGGACTCCATTTTCTTGATGTGTTTAGGCTATTCTTGCTTGCAGCTTCGTATGAATGTCTTTCCAGTTTTCTTGATACAGAGCCTCCTAAACTGTGATCAACACCTCCATATATATTGACATATGGTGATTGTTGGTCTGTTCGAATTGATTTCTTGTGACTCACATGCTTACAAATTAATTACAGTGTTGGGACGTTATTTGGAATTATGTCCCCATCATTTATATGTATAGTACCTATGTCAGCAAATGCGGAATGATACCGCTGGGCACATAAGCATTCTGGAGTCGACTATCGAATGTAAGTAACTGAAGTAAGCTAAGCCCTAGGTGATCCTGTCAGCGGTTTGGTTGTTATTATTGGTGGCTAGGCTAGAGTGGGTCTTAATGCTTGTTATTAACCTACTTTGGTCTGATATGGAGGCGGTCAGGACTGAAGATTAACGGGAATAAATTAGTATATTGGGATGGGTGTTTGGTCATAAATTTGTGTGATTTTTAAAAGAATATTTCTAGTGTGCTTGGTTGTGTGAGACAAGTGACATATCAACGGGGTTCAACCAAGGGGGGTAGATCAATTGTACAATATACAAACAAATGTTGAGGTTAAGTTGATACTGATGTATTGGAAGAGCTATGAGTCTGCTTATGCTATTTACTCTTGAAGAGGCATTTGCTACACAGTACTAGTGGTAATAGACAGTAATACAAGGTCCAATAGCATCAGAGTAGGAGAAGGACACCCATGCTTGAAGGTCGGTGCAATTATTGAGGTCCATATGTGGTCTAGAGCTCAAATCATTAGCTTATCTCAAAAGGACTGGTATATATTCAGGACTAGAAGAGGGACCTACACATATGAAGTCAAATTGTCAATGTATGATTGTGCATGCTCATGGAGCCCATGTCGTCGGAAGAACTCGACCACGACCCTTGCGACAACCAGATCGTTCATCCCAGTAGTAGGGAAATATATCTTAGGCTGCGGATATGCCTTACCAGGTAATATCTCTAAATTGAACAACATTGGGAGAATGTTGCATGGATCACCCCGGTTCCCAGGTCGGTTCTGCTGTTCACGCAAACCATCCTTAATATCTAAAGGATTCCAGAGATCGCGTACCATGGCAAAGCCTGTCATCGTTTCGGGATCTGAGACCCGACCCCCAAGAGTCCAGAGGTCTTCGGCATTCTCGATGCTTACTTGAAACTGTGCAATGTAGAATTTGAATCGAGTTTTGTGAGGCTCGACAAGGTCGCAAGATATCCAGTATGGGGCCGTAGTGGCTGGGACTGAGGCGAAGTATTCCTCGATAATGTCCATGGACTCAGTGAAAGCACCCATTTTATCAACGTTGCGCACTGCGCTCAACATTAACTGGGCACGAGAAATGCCGGTGGCTAGGGATTTCAGTTGAGGATAGAAATATAACTTGACTGTCACGTCATCATTGTTGAAATCTAGTGCCAGAAGGCTCTGCGATTTGGCAGGCTCTTCATCCAATATACCCCGTATTTGAAGTGTCTCTTCTTCTTGATCTGTCAATGAGACCTCATTCACTAGTCGATGATATAATTGCAGGTCTAGTTTCATGTCCAGCTGCTTGAAGCGGTTCAAAGCTTCGCCGAGAGCATGTCGGTTGCATACATCGTGACCGGTACTAGTAATGAGGGTTGTCGGCTCGAAGCCCATTCGAACAGTCTTCCCAATCTTTCTAAAGTTCTGGCTGAACTCCAGTGGCCCTAGGCCGCTGAAGACACTTTTGTAGAGCTTATGACGCTCGATATCAGGCCATGGACCTAGAAAGGGTATGATGTGTAGGCCGTAGAGACATAGATATTGATACTGCTGGTGCACACTGTATTTGCACTGTGACAAGAGCTTCCCTAGCATCGGTGCCGTGTTGTGCCACCACTGATGCTGGTCAAAGTTTGGGAAACTGAGATACTTGCTAAGAAGGCCATATGGTTTTGGGTCATCGTTGTTAGTCGATGTTTGTCGCTTGCCATCGCCCCTCAGCAGTATATAGGCTGTCATAGCCTGTAAAGGACAAGGTGGTTGTAAAGCTTCAAGGTGAAAGAAATACGAGTAGGAAAGGAGGTCGACTGAAGGTGGAGATAGAAAGTGTGCTACTTCGGTCAATGAACTATGCGAAGCTGCACATAGAGATCGAATCCCTGCCCTGTGAAAAGTCAACCAAGGCCTCATCGAAGGTAGTTTGGTCTCGGAAAGAGCCACAGGATCCCCAAGCACGAGGAATGAATATCTGACGTACGGTTTGCGAGTCACATCTTAGTGACTAGTCATTGCAGGGTATGTGCTCTGTTGTGGAGATTCTCGTTACCGAGTAGTAACCCAACCTGTTGTAATTCGTCCTTAATTAGACCCCTTCGAAATTTGCATAATACCCCAATTACAAGAGGCTCTTCTTATGCAATATCACGGGTAAAGCTATATGTCATTCTCCCACATTTCGTGATCTACGTAGTGGGGTTGCTTTCATGTACACTTAGGAGATACATTACAGGTTGACACAGCATGTAATAAAGAAAGGCTTACACAAGGACACTGATGGTGTAGAACAGGTTCAGGCACACAGGCAGCATTGTTAATGATTTCAGCTACTCTAAGTATAGGCGACTTTTTCAGCACAGGAAAGGGTATATGGCCATATTATTATTGTTCCACCGTACGACTTTCTAAACAATACTCCGATCTCTTGATACCGGCTGAACATAAAGGTAACTCAAAGATTGTAGGCTCTACTCCTTAATATGATCTATATCATCATGCTTTGGATTGCCTTGCTGCTCATTTTGTCATCAGCCACTTAGTTTAGTCGGCGAAAGAAGACAGACCTTTTAGAGACTTTTGTTATTGACTAGTTGAACAGGCTAGTCAACAAGAGAAGGCTGGTTGCCAATGGACATCATTGTAGCAGCAGAATCTATTTTCATGATTAAATAAATGCCAGGAGTACTTGCTTTTACTTTTCCAAAACGGGCGTTCATGACACAAAGACATGAGTTGTACGACTAATTGTTACATGAGAAGCGGGAGTAGAACAAATGGTTACATTGAGTTGACTCGATGCGCCCATCAGAATCTATGTCTGTAGCCAGATACCGCTACGAAGCACTGTTTCTTAATCGGACACGGTGTACCAGCTCGGCGATTAAAGTCTCCTGGCGGTCATCTTTTCGATTACTACCCATGTTAGAACCACATTACTATCATCTACGGACGACGGGTGACTGCATACTGACAATATCACACAGGTCTCCAATTAAACGATATAATAATAGTGACTTAGGTGAGGCCTAGCCACGAGAATTGGGTAGTACATTACAGCAGTCGTCTTTTTGTAGAGGAATAAGTCTAGCGAGCAGCCGGAGTTAGCCCATCACTAGAGGTTCAGGGGCATGCTCAGTACTTCTCAACATATTATTACAATAGACAACAATGTCTCCTGGTAGCCACTCCTTGAAGGCCATGTTTCATAGATATTCTAAAAGTAAAAAGCCGCTTCTCCCCAAAGGGACATACTACAGTGCATGAGACTTTTAATGGTCTAATAGCGGTGGACTATTTTTTGGATAAGAATGGGAACAGGCTGCTTGCTTGCATCATGCCTGTCTTGCATTGTGTCATTTCAGGATCACGCGGCATTCACCCAGCGCAGGTAATGACAGAATGATGTGTAACGTTTTATAGTCCATTTTTACTGTTATTTGTACAATGTTGGTGCGTTCGATGCCATAGCATCAACATATCTTTGTACCAATGGACATCAATTGGTCACCGGGGAAGCCGAGGCCTGGTGGTGAAGGAATCAAATGATACACAGTGCCTATATCATATAGAGGCAGAGGAGTATATTCGCCATGGTACCTCATTTGCTGACCTCCCAATATTGAAATATTGGACCTATCCAGGCATGGTTCCTCAAATCCTTTGATGAGACCAAGAAATACTCGTTCACTTGTTAGGTCCATTCCATGTAGAGGTCACACTCGTTTTCTCTCTATCGTGTTTGTTTAAAACACATTCAAGTCTAGGAATATATTATACCATCACTAAAATGCTGAATTCAGAAGATGAAAGGGACAGACATACTTCATATCAATGTATATTTCCAAGATTGGCTACCTGCGGAACCACGAACAGAGATGCCGAATGTGCCATCTTTGAACAAAGTGAAAGAAGTGTCGCGTTCGGGATTGAACAGGATACAAGTTCTCTCTATCACACCTCACTTGTTGCCTGGTCTATCCTTTTAGCGCAATATACCGACTCCAATAACGTTTGCTTTGGTGCTTTCCCATGTGAAGCCAGCGATGTCTCTAGTATACAACAATGGGAAGCGGTGATAGACCCTCAGTTGCCAATTTCGGATGCCGTGACTCTCAGAAGTACGCAGCAATGGCTACTCGACGATTTCGCGCGCCGTGAAGTATTCAACACTTGTATCGTATTTAGCCCCAATGACTCGCAGGATGGCTCCTGGTTCAAGTCAGTGCGGAACTTTGAAAAGGTGATGGATATCGTGGTCAGTTGTTATCATACGAGCTAATAAATAAAGAGTGATTCAGCTCAGTGACATTATACTTTTTGTCGGACCCCTTTGGCCTACACAACAACTTTCGCTTCGATATGTCTCTTCTGCTCTCAACAGTGCCGATGCAGAAAACATTATTAGTACACTAGAGCAAATAATACATTATCTGACCCATAGCCCAGGTCGACCCCTCGAAGATTGTTGCCTATTGAGCAAGCACCATCAGGACGAGATAGCAAGATGGAACAGTGATGCGCCGGCTGTTCCGTTAGATAGTTGCATCCATACCCTCTTTCGCACACAATGCATGTTGCAACCAGATGCCCAGGCGATTTGCGCCTGGGATGGAAATATAACGTATCGCGAGCTGGATAGATTGTCTTCGGCTGTACAAGAGCTACTGCAGCCATACAATCTTACTTCAGATTCAGTCGTACCGATTATCTTCAAGAAGTCTAAATGGGCTGTCGTTGCCATGCTTGGAGTGCTCAAAGTAGGCGCTGCGTTTGCAATGTTGGATCCATCTTACCCGACAAAACGGCTGGTGGATATATGTCAAGATGTCGATGCAAATGTGATAGTTTGTTCAGAAGAGCTATATGTAGGCGCTCCTGGACGCACACTTGTAATCGGGGACTATAACATTGAAAGGCCAACATATTCTGCGGTACAGCCAGTGAAGACGAGTTCGCATGATGCGGCATATGTGGTGTACACATCAGGGTCTACAGGTGCGCCGAAGGGCATCATCATAGAGCATGGCTCCTTTTGTACCAACAGCATTGCTAGTAGCCAGGCTCAGAACCTTGATCGATCATCTCGAGTTTTGCAATTTGCGTCATATGCGTTCGATGTCAGTGTCCACGAGTGTTTGACCCCATTACTTCTTGGTGGATGTGTCTGTATTCCATCCGAGTCACAGCGTGTCAATAGCTTGAAACAAGCTATCAGAAGCCTAAGGGTTAATTGGATGGAGCTAACACCATCGGTGGCTAGGCTCTACCAGCCGGAAGATGTTCCAACGGTCAAAACCCTTGTGATAGGTGGTGAGCCTATGCTACCCACTGATATCTCTCGATGGGAGGGCAAGCTTCGATTCGTATGCGCGTACGGACCGGCAGAGTGCACTATCGTGTCAACCGTGCAGTCATGCGTTCAAGACTTGGGAAATATTGGGCTTTCTCCGGGCGGCACCTGCTGGATCGCATCAAAAGATAACCACCACCGGCTCATGCCAATTGGTTGTATCGGAGAGCTCATCATAGGCGGCCCAATTGTAGGGCGGGGGTATTTAAAGCAACCACGTCTGACAGCAAATGCGTTCCTCACAAACCCAGAGTGGGCGTCATTATTCCACCTTAATGAGACTCAACGATTCTACAAGACTGGTGACCTAGTCAGATATAATTTCGATGGAACAATCGCTTACATTGGACGGAAGGATACCCAAGTCAAGTTGAACGGACAGAGAGTTGAGCTCGGCGAAGTTGAACATCAGGCGAGACAACACTTCTGTGATGCTGTGATTGCTGCTGAAGTTGCTGCACCAGCAGGACGTAAGCCTACATTGATTCTCTTCATTGCTCCAAGGCAAGAGTACTCCGTTCATATGGATTGCACAATGCTTTTAGGCCCGCCAAGCGCTGTATTTCGGCGACAGGCTCAAACAACGAGGGCTCATTTACAAAAGGTCCTCCCCAGGCATATGATACCCACGGCGTACATCGCGCTACTAGCTATCCCTATTTCACGGACAGGGAAGGTCGACCGGAAGATTTTGCGGGAAGCCATCAAGCGTGTATCGGAGAACGATTTTAGAGCTTACTATTTAACACCACACAATGATATGATTAAATCACCGAGTACTCCCGTCCGAGATCAACTGCGGCGCCTCTTTTCAGCGGCACTCGGCCTTCCAGAGGGCAAAATCGGTCCCAATGATAGTTTCTTCCAGCTGGGCGGCGACTCAGTCAGCGCTATCAGACTTGTCGGGGATGCCCGAGACCAGGGACTGCAGATGACGGTAGAATCCCTGTTTAAACAACAAACTATTTCTAAATTGGAAAATTGCACTCACCAGGCATCAGGGAGCATTGATCCATCCATCCCGGCGTTTTCATTGCTTGATTTATTAAGCAAAGCCACATACATTGCTCAGGCAAGTGAGCAATGCTCCGTGTTTCCGGAACAGATTGAGGATATCTACCCGTGTACGCCTTTGCAGGAAGCGTTAATGGCGTACACCTCGAAAAGGCCAGGGGCATTCCAGGCCCAATTTCGCTTTCGCCTCCCGCAGAAACTGGATATGCTTCGTCTGAAGGAAGCATGGAAGATAGTGATTGCTGCCAACCCAATTTTGCGAACTCGCATTATTCACTCTGATATTGGGGCTCTTCAAGTAGTCCTGCACCTTGAAGAGCCAATACAATGGGACTTGTTCTGCGACGTAAATAAGTCTCCTGGGCCTTTGATGTCTTATGGTGTACCGCTTGTTAATCTAGCAGTCATGAATGATACAGAAGGGAAGTCGCGCAGGACATTTTGTCTCACAATGCACCACGCTATATTCGATGGATGGTCGTATCCTCTGATCCTTGGCGCCGTTGAGGGGGCGTATAAACACATGAATGCAGTTCAACGGCCTTTCACCCCGTTCATCAAGCACATATTGAGTTGGAATTACGAATCTACTAAGAACTTCTGGTGCTCCGAATTCAGAGACATGCAGGCAGTGCCATTCCCCGTTGTGCCCTTAACCCTCGGACATATGGCCAATCCTATCACCACAACGCATCGCCATATCCACGTAGCCGCGTGGCTAAGTGGCTGCTACACGCCATCGACGATCATTCAGCTTGCCTTTGCCATGCTAATCGCCTGGCGTACTGGGTCCATGGATGTTGTATTCGGCCTGACCGTTGCCGGACGCAATGCCCCAGTAGCCGGTGTACATGAAACGACTGGTCCGACTATTGCTACATTCCCTCTTCGTACAATACTTCATGGGAGGCTAAATGTCGCTGATTCCCTGGTACTCATGCAAACTCACATAACAAGGCTCATCCCCTTTGAGCAGACAGGGTTACGACGGATAAAGTTATTTGGTTCTGAGACGGCCAGCGCCTGTCAATTTCAAAGTCTGTTGGTCATACAGTCTGCCACAAATCGACAACCACCAAAAATATTTATAGAATGCCCCACCAATGTGTACGAGCAGTTGAAGTTCACCACATGTCCGCTAACTCTAATATGTGAACTTGGGACGCAGAAGCTGTCGATAAAGGCCGTGTTTAACAATGCAGTTGTCGTTGTTGATGATATGGAGAGGATGTTGGATCAGTTGGAGTATCTGGTGGACACGATAACCAAATCTCCAACCTTGAAAATCCAGAACATCATCCCACCTCCCTCAAATATCTACGCTAATGCACTCTGCCAAAGCCAGTCATGGAGTCAATACATTGAGAAGAAGGCCTATGAATATCTCAGCGGGAAGGCAGCTGTCGTTGTTGACACCATAGTACCGAAAGAAGATTTTAATCAGAGTACTGTTCTGTTCATTTGCGAACCTAAGCGGACGTGTCAATCGACGGGAATATTGGGCTTATTCATACGACCTACAGAGCAATTCAGACGGCAGCTTCAGCAATTGATTTGTAGCCTACGACAATCGCTCCCCTGGTTTGTGGTTCCATCACTATGCCTTTCAATCAGCTTTATACCATTAACCCCATCTGGACAACCGGATAGAGCCTATTTATGCGAGGCAGCTTCATCTGTGGACCTTTACCTCTTACGCTCTTTGATGGATCCTGACAAAAAGCACATTGACTATCATATATTGCCGGAAGAGGCACGTCTTCGAACCATTGTTGCTCATGTTCTTGGTATGGACCCACAGAATATAAGCCCTGAGGATGACTTCTTCACTCTTGGTGGGGACTCAATATCTGCAATGCAGGTTGTTTCCCTTTGCAGAGAACACCACCTGTCCCTGACAGCATCGGATATATTTGATGGGAAGACCATCAAGCTCATAGCATCAAAATTGAAGCCCCTCACTTTGTACAAACCTCCATCGACCCCTGGAAGTGACCGCAGTCTGGAGACGCGTTTCTCCCTTTTTTCTTTGGGATCTGATGGTGATTTGGAAGGACTTGAATCCGCAGTTATGGCTACATATGGCATCCAAAGTATGGATTCTATTGAGGATGCGTATCCCTGCAGTGAAGCACATCAGGGGCTACTACAAACGCAAATACTGCAGCCATTTAATTATCAATCCTATACCATATGGGAGGTCACTACTGGGAGTAAGGTCTCTCCAGTGTGCCCCCTTAGACTGCGAAATGCTTGGTATAACCTTGGGCATCGACACCCTGCATTACGGACACATCTCATAAAGAGCCCACTGTGTGATGGCATCTACCCGAAGATACATGTTGTGCATAGCGAGTATTTCACAGATGCCCCCATAATTTCTTGTGCAGATGAACATGTTTTTGCAGAGTTGCGGAAGCCGTTCCTCCAGACTAGCGCGAGCATATGTTATCCGCATGCATTTACGATTTGTCAGACGATCTCTGGTCGCGTGTTCTGCAAGCTGGAGGGTGGGCATGCCTTTCTTGATGCTGCTTCCGTTTTGATTCTTTTGCGTGAGCTATCACAGGCATATGATGGACAGCTACCCCCTGTTCCTGGGCCATTGTATGGCTCAGCAGTGGCTTGGCTCCAAAACCTGTCAAATGCTGATGACCGCATGGACTACTGGAGAAGGCAATTGGAAGGCACCAGTCCTTGTATTTTTCCAAGGCTCAACGATCAAAAGTCACCTAGCGAGACCCTCGTCATTAGAGCGCATCTCGCTGATACCCCTACATTGATTGCATTCTGCACTATACATGGACTCACTGTGAGTAATGTGCTACAAGTTGCCTGGGGGTTAGTGCTGCGGCAGTATAGTGAATCCGATGACGTCTGCTTCGGCGCCCTCGTATCTGGAAGAGACTCGCGAATTCTCGATGTCGATAAGATTGTAGGACCCTTCTTTAATGTTTTAGTTTGTCAACTTCATTTTGGCATGGAGGACTCCTTACTGGATATACTACAGAGAAATCAAATAGAAACAGGTAACCGATTGCTCAACCAGCATTGCTCCCTCATTGAGATACTACGTTTCTCAAAATACTTCGGCCAACCTTTGTTCAATACTTGCATTTCAGTTGAGCAGCCGTTGTCTATGGATAGCTCTGATTTGAGTCTGTGTTTCAAGGACTTAGAAACACTAGAGCCGACAGAGGTAAGATTCTAACAATCTGACTGCCTTAACGCCCAGCTGACCGCACTAAACAGTATGGCCTTATCGCTACCGTTACGATTGGACCAACAGATGTTGGGTTAGGGCTCACCTACAAATCTGACTTACTAACGGAAGACCAAGCATTGGACGTGGCCAACCGATTTAGGATTTCCATCATGGACATTGTGGGATCTCTGGACAATTGAATAAACCTTGGCTGGTAGATCCGGAAAGTGTATATCCACATATAATCTAGTTAATCTTAATTTTCCCGCTACACTGATCAAGACTCTGCCAGTTTTGCTTTTTTGGCGGAAGATACTAGAGAGTAACTACGTCGAATCCTTTCATCCTCTGTTGTTCAACTAAAAAAAAAAAACCACCTAAATACAGAGCAATTCCTGCATTCATTATGCGTATATTGCAAGTGTCCAATGTAAGAAAACCATCAAAACAAGAAAGATTCACTTCAGCTGCAACTCGCCCCTTTCAACCACAAGCCGTAAAACCTCCTTATTCAACCCCGACCAGTGTTTCCCACCATATAGAAACCAATAGACAAAAGCGAACAAAGTCGAAGCAGCAAAAATTGGCAATGCATAGTTCATGTTCTGGCCTGTCACAGGCCGATAAGATGGGAACGTCAACCACACAGTAACATAGGCAGTGTAAACCAAGGCAAAGATATTAACCGGCAGACCCCATCTACCCATATTCCAATTTCCCATTGGTACCGGGTCTTTCCGGAAACGGTTGTGCACCATGCAGCTGATGGCAATAAAGTAGGATACGAAGAGACCTATGGATGAGAGAGCTATGAAGGCTCCGAAGGCGGCGGTGCTTGCAATGTTGAGGCATGCTAGGGCCATGACTATGAATACGGGGAGCCATACCGCGCGGATAGGGACGTTGTGTCTCCGGTCGATCTTTGTTTGGGGAGTTAGTTGAGGATGTATTTGGAGAGTAAAGGGTTGATGCTGTGAGTTGATGCACGTACGTATGAAAACCATTTCGGCAACGCACCATCCCGGGCCCAGGCCCATGTCAAGCGGGAGGCGGATGCTATGCTGGCCAGGGTTACCGACAGGCCAAGTACTAGGAGTCCGCAGACCATGGCGGTAGCTGCCTGGGTGGATCCCGTTGCATGTTGACAGATCTCAATGATGGGGAAGCTGGCGTTCAGTGCGTCCTCGACCGAACCCATCGTGAAGAGCATGCATATAACAATGGCATACGCAAGAACAGCATTAGTGGCGACAGACCAGACCATCGATCGAGGTACTGCCTCTCTTGCGCGACGGACCTCTTCGCTCATATGGACTGCACCGTCGAAGCCTATGGCCATTAGCTGGTTTTATATGCACTATTTAGTGGTTGCATTCACTCACCAACGAACCCCCATGTCGGTGTTAAGAGTCCGATGTTCCAGGATACGAATGTATTATTCCAGCCGGACTGGGCTTGGGTTGTCAAGAATACATACTCCGGAGTATGGCGTGGAGATAATGCAACAAAGACGACTAGGAAAATGATGAAGAGAATAATATGAAGAACCCCAGCCAAGAGCTCCATCCATGGGATCAGCTGGAAGGTATACATATTCATCAGGCCCTCGACGATGAGTATTGCAAAGATGATCAGAGTCAAATGCCATCGTTCCGGTACGTAATCAGGGTAGTTTGTGATCGCTAGGCCTTGAATCGTCGTCGCCGTGGTATTTGCTACGCCTGCGAGGAGTGAGACCCAGGCAAACCAAGTAACCCAGCCTATGTCAGATTAACTGTTAGTATACTCGCTCATTGATGCTCATGAGGTGTGGTGAAGTACCCTGCATCCAGGTGATAAACCTCTTTTGACTATCCGGCGCCAGATAATGGGTCCAATGATATTGTGCACCGGCAATGGGCTGCATGGATGCCATCTCAGCTAACGAAGCGCACTGTGCCAAAGCTCCAAAGACGACAATCACAATCCCCCAAGATAGAGCTTCGGGTCCTCCGTTTGTGAGTACCGCGGTTAAATTCCTAGTTATTGCATTATTTAATACCGCTACTCGATGCAGGAAACGCGAACACGTACAAAGCCTGGGTCTCCCAGCTCGACATAAATGTGAGCGAGAAGAAGAACATTTGTGTGAAGTTAAAAAGGCGCTGTAATCTTTCATGTCAGGCTGATCATGTTCAACTGGTGTGAATTAGTGGAGCATCGCACTTTTATTTGAGCCTGGCCCGATGTATCGTCATGTTGGTGATTAGCTTCCGAAGCCGTTGGGCTTATACACTTGTCTGCAGGGGTCTCGATATTTGTTTCGGTGACCGGTTTCATCTCATGCTGTTCCATATCGGAATTGGGTCAACCTTGGGCTGTGTTTGCTTAGGAAAAGTAACCACGTCTTGTATATTGTGATAGGATAGGTTCTAGGATGTAGAGAAAGTTTAGAGCCAAAGAGATAGAGAATTTAGCAAAAATATATTGAGGGGAAGAGGAGAAACACCAGTAGGAAAGGATTAATTAACAGCCGGTTCAAACCCTAACTCCCTGCATGCAGTTCAACACGCTAATCCCGGACATCCTTGCATAGTCGGCTTTGACAACACCTCTAGCAGCTCCCTAGTGCTGCAACCCTACAAGGGTATTTTATTAGCCAAGAGTCAACCCAGTCAGTACATTCGCATCGTCCGTTGTGTCAGTTTAGGGGTAAAATAATGGCTATCATCATGTCACACATGTCCACGCCGTCGGAATCTGCAACGGTGCCCACCTTTTGAAGAGGCTTATAAGTGCGATGCCAGCAAATGGTACCGAGATCTTGCCACCGCTTCTCCCCATTTCACCTGAGGACCATGGAGCGTGGGTGATTACCATGAGTACTATATTATTGATGGTTGCGGCTTTGGCGACTTCGGTGACGCTTATCTCGCGGGTGCGAATTCTTCGCTCATTGACTTGGACTGACACATTCCTCGTTGCGGCAACGGTAGGTATACCATGTTCTATGTTCTTTGCTGGAATATATTGATCATTCTTGGAAGATCCTTTTCATTCTTCAAACGACCTGCGTGAATTTTGCCAGTTCGAATGGTATCGGTAAGCACAGAGATACTTTAAGTGATGTGGTGTTTCAGTCTTATAACAAAGTCAGTTCCTGATCTGTTCGCAAGCGATTACTGAGAAACTGACCACCTGTAGTTTCTCTGCGCAAGCCAAATCCTGTCGGTTATCGTGTTAGCGTGTTCGAAGGCTGCCGTTGCACTTCTCTTGATTTCCATAAAACCGTTTAATACAGTCCTTGTCGCATGTCAAGTGCTTCTAGGGCTGATTGGAGCCTGGACCATGGCATTTGCTATCACTCTAGCTGTCCAATGTGCACAGCCCCAGCTATGGAACCTCAACTCCAACAGTCACATAGATCAGGAGGCACTTTACACGGGTCTGGCGGTGTGCCACATATTGCTTGATATAGCTCTTGTCGCATTACCTATGGTCCTGATGTGCAAGGTCCAGATGCCGCAGTGGAAGCGCCTCCAAATTTGCGCTCTCTTTGGACTACGTGTGCTGTGAGTGATTTTTACCTCCCTCCCCTGATGACGTTGGCCCTGAACTAACCCGCAGGCCAATGTTAGGGTTCCTGCCCTGACTATACAGCACATCGTGTCGCTTCGCCCCGTCTTCCACTCAATACCCCTCGACCAACCGTGGCATATTCTCATGCCAACACTATGGCTGCAATTTATACAAGGTGCATCTATTATTTGCACATGTATCCCGAGCCTCAAGCGGGCTCTCGCTGAGCTACAAACGGGGATGATGGCTGGCACTGTTTCTGAGTTGTTCGAACTTTCGGTTTCTGGGGCACATGGCGGGATGACGGATGGTTATATGCCAAAACCAGGGGGACAGAGCGCGAATGCGACCGGGCACTACGGACTTGACTCAGGTGGTGGCAGAAAGAAGCACATGAAAAGGCTGCGCCCCAGTAATCATAGACGAATGATAGAACCGAGTGAGAGCATGCGAGATCTCAGAGGAAGTGCTATAATACAGACTGTCGGGTACGAGGTCCGTTGGGAGGCAAGTGAGTGTAGTAGATCTTCTACTTCAGGGGGTATATCGGCAAACCATGGTGATGGCTTGTCAGGTGGGCAGTTTAGCCGGTCGATGCTTAAATGAGATCTGACATTATTCCTATAGTATTGTATATATATTCAACGTCTAATCAAGAATATAAAGAGTCAATATCATAGAGTGATCTAATGTCAAGATAGTTAACTCGGACGCTAAAAAACCAAACTCCCAACATAATTTCCCCAAGCTATGCATATCGAAAATAAGCACTACGGATGGACGGCATCGTGTGGGGACACAAGACACACTAATTATAACGCCGTACAGCCAATTGCGGGCGAAGCTTGCGATATCCAACAATACTAAGGAACCCATGGCTGATATATCACACCCCAACCTCCCTCCTCCAAGCTTACGTCCGATGTCAACGTCTTTCTACCTCCTGTGATACTGACCCACTACCTGCCTTCTTGCACCATGGCGAATAATGCATCATCTTCCGAAAAGTATCTAGAAACTGCTGGACCTGCTAATATCGTCCCTTTGATACCTCCCACCGACCCCAATCTCGTGACCTGGAACGGACCAGATGATCCTCAGAACCCTAAAAACTGGCCGGCTAGAAAGAAATGGATGGTGTTTGTTCCAATGTCACTGTATAACCTGTTGAGCTCCATGTCCTCAGCTACAGTTGCTCCAGCCTTAAGCACTATTGGCGAAGATCTCGGGTTTCCTAACAACACGCTGCTTATCCTGAGTCTCTCAGTCTTCTTTCTCGGCAGTGCGATCGTGCCACTGTTTACGGCACCCGTCTCGGAGATGATCGGAAGAGTACCAGTTCTACTCACGATGAACGTAGTTTATATCGTGTTCAATACAGCATGCGGTGCTGCCAAATCGCCAACCCAGTTAATTATCTTCCGCTTTCTCGCTGGTTTGGGCGCCGCCGGTCCATATGGCGTAAGTACCCCTATCACAGTGACTCCTATCTATCTCCACTACTCAACACTAGACAAATAGATCGGAAGCGGAATGAATAGCGACCTCTTCGAAGCCCACGAACGAGGCAAGGCCATAGCAGTATTCACACTGGCACCTCTAATCGGAACAGCCATCGGCCCCATCACGGGGGGCTTTGTCGTCCAATACGTGTCATGGCGATGGTGCTTCTACGTGATCTCTATCGCCATAGCTGCCATCCAAATAGTCGGACTCATCCTCCTCCGCGAAACCTACAGCCCCGTCCTCCTCAAACGCAAAGCCGCCCGGTTACGCAAGTCCACTCAAAACCACAATCTTCACACCGAGCACGATCGCGCCTCCACACGCCTCAAAACCAACCTCATCCGCCCGTTCCGTCTACTGACTACACAGCCCATTATTCAAGTCCTCAGTCTCTATCTCGCGTACCTAAATGGAATTCTTTACCTCATGGTCGCCACCTTCCCGGACGTCTGGACAGGTATATACCATGAGTCCATATCCATCGGCTCCCTCAATTACCTCTCCATGACCATAGGATTAGCCATCGCAACGCAATTCGGCGTCCGCTTCGCAGATAAGATCTATCACCGTCTCCGAGCAAAGAATAATGGACAGCCGAAACCAGAATTCCGTCTCCCGATGCTGTGCGTGATTGCAGTCGTCGTCCCAATCGGTCTATTCTGGTACGGGTGGAGTGCCAGAACGAGTATTCATTGGATTATGCCGTACGTATCTTATTGATTCCCAAAGATATGTGACTCTCGAACAATGCATATTTAACTTAATGGCTCCATAGAAACATCGGCGCAGCAATCTACTCCGGCGCAACCATCGTACAGCTCGTCTGCGTTCAGGGTTACCTGATCGATACATATCAGGTGTATGCGGCGAGCGCGATGGCCAGTGTTATGGTGCTCAGGAATTTATTGGGCTTTGGGTTGCCGCTTGTTGCGCCTAGCTTGTAAGTTCTTCATCTTTCTGTTTCCTTTTGTAAAACACCCTTACACTTTCATTACTTGGTCTTCATTTGTGTTGTTTTGGGTTCTCTGGCACAGTTTCACTAACGCTATCTTGCAGATATGGTAATCTTGGTTTTGCATGGGGAAATACCCTTCTTGCGTGTGTTGCTGTTGTGATTGGGATTCCGGCGCCTTTGTTACTGTGGTATTATGGGGAGAGGCTGAGGGGGTTGAGTACTTATGCGAAGGCTTAGAGTTCTCAGGCTGGGATTGTTATGGATATAGTAGTCCTTTTCTTACCAGGGCTCATTGTGCTCGACTGGTAGATATCGATGGGTGGGTTTGTTTGTCGTCTCCAGTACTCCTTCAGTTCATCTTGGTTTATTGTTGATAGAAAGGATAGTTGGAGATATCAAGTGGCTGGCAACGGTCAATTGACTACTACAGGACAGAATGACAGACTAAGCATAGATAAACAGTAGTATCGATGACAGCTCCCAATCAACAGTCTAACCATACCCCAATCCCTCACCACCATCTACACCACTAACTCACCTCAAGCCCCTCAACCAAATACATACACACCACACCTCTCCAGTCCAATCTAATCCAATTTACAAACCCACCCCCCTCAATAAACAGTAATAGCAGAAGACCCACTACTCTGATACCCCTCAGTAGCCACAATCTGATAATTATGCGTCCCCAAGGTCAACCCATACTTCGCCCACGCGTTAAAATGGTTCCCTGTAGTGACTGTCCCACCCACACGCTTCGACGTCCTCACAGACCAGAACTGCGTGAAAGTCGCGGTCCCGATAATAGATGGCGCATTGTAGCGGACAGAGGTATAGATATCATACGTGCCTCCGTCGGAGGTAACCTGGCCCTTGTAGGTGCCGCCGCTGCCGGGGTTGTATGTGCCGTAGGACTCGACGATGTAGTATTCGATTAGGGGGTCGGTGGTCCAGCCGTAGACAGCTAGGTAGCCGTTTCCGCTGGGGTTGAAGGTCCCCGAATAGCTTATTGCTCTGCGTGCGTGGGTTGATTAGCTTTGGGGTTAATTATGTGTGTTTGATTATGGAGTGGGTAAGGGGGTGGGAGGTGGACATGTTGCGGAGAAGGGGATTTGGTATACCTGGAGCTTCCGGGGTTCCATCCTTTTCCACCGACGAAGTTACCGACGTTGGACCATTGCACTGCGTATGAGCCACCATTGCCGTTTGTGTAGGTTACGTCGCCGCCGCCGTCGGTCCAGAAAGAGTAGTAGTAGCCATTGTGGTAGCCTGTGCTGCTGGGCGTGGAGCGGGTGACAAGGTCATGGACTGAGGTTTCGTTGAAGGACTCATTGGCCTGGTCAGCGAATGGCTCGATTGGGGTTGCTAGTGCACTGATCGCGGCAAAGCAGGCCAGCAGGATGGAGGAGAAGGACACCATATTTTCGTGGCTTTGCTAGACTGCTATGGCTGTGTTTGACTGGATTGAGATGCAATGTTGGCTTCTCGTGGAATTGACCGGTATTTATACAAATTTCCCCGCAGGGTCTGGCATACATCCTCTGCTAGCTGTATTAACCACGGATGCCGAGTGTGGAGAATCACCGGAAGGATGATTTCAGTTTAGGCATGTCGGTGATCATTTCCGTTGCTAGACTTGTGAACATCCGGCGAACATGCCGCGATGCCTGCAGATTGACGGCAATTGCTGAAGGCAATCGGCTGAATCATGGTATATGCAACGCGGTATAGACAGGCAATCTTCGATCACGGTATTTCTTGTAGTTCATGGTACTCGTCAAGTATCTTTGCCAAGAGTGCTCCTCCGCGCTAAGGCCTGCCTACTTGCTAATAACCGTCTCATGTAGCATTTCACAGCTCTCACACATAGGCTAAATTGGCTCATTACAGCCATGAATAAGCTTCTTCAACCGGGTAATCCCCATAGTCTGAAGAAACCATACTCGGCTGCAACCTTATTTCAGTCCGCCCATCCCATGATGCGGGGAATACGGATCCTCGTAAGGTACTTCGGCTGTTGTCCGGCAAATGTGAAGCTTGGCAAAGGCGTTAGTCAATTTGCTGTTTAGCCTAAGCACTGTGCAAGTCCTCATTCCGAGTCTAGAACCTGCAGCTTTACCATGTAATGTTGAAGGTCATTGCAACTGCCTACTCTGACATGTAAGGTTGGTGAATGTGATAACGGACTTGGTTGCTTCCTGTATTATCGTGCTATAGAGTGTAAAGATGCAACAAATCTAACAAGTCTCCAGAACTAACAGTTACTTCAACAGAACCAGCGGATCCATAACTATTACCCAAACACCACATCAAAAATACTGGACCGAAAGTAATACAGATAGAGTACTAGTTTTTGGTCGGTGGTTTCTCAGAACTGAGAGCAGCCATTGAGTACCGGGGAGGAAGTTCATCATACTCATCCGACGATGAACGCCGGGAAGCAGTGTCCGCAAGCTCAAAAACCCCGGTAATAGCAGTGCCTTGCTCCATAGGAGTCATTTGTACCGTGGGACTAACGACATCGGAGACGATAAAGAACTCAAGGTCATTCGCATGGAATTCGAAAGTCTTTCCCACACACTCAAAGGTAAATGACGCGCATAGCCGGTAAGACCGGGAGATGGTGAATGTGCTGAAAGATACTTCTGAATGTCTGAATATGAGCGGTCCGAATGTCTCGTTCAGATCGAGCTGGCCCAATACAGGCATGCCAAGTGATGATTTTGATAAGATTTCCAATCGATCATCCACCTCTCCGGTCATCGAGCCCCTCAGCGCCTGAGAAGCTCGTGCGGAGGTTCGACTCATTACTGCGATAGACACAGATTGTAACGTGATGCCCGGGAATGGCATAGATGAGCCGTCGGTACACGGGATAATATCCAACAAACATGTAACTGGTGCACCCTGTAGTACCCGGGTGGAATATACAAAAGACGCCTTGAAGTCAAACTGAGGGAGTTGCTTCTTTGATAGCCACGACTGGAACTTCTCTCCAACTTTGAGACTTCGTCCCCGATTTTCCGGCAGCAGGAGGAGACTGCGCACGGTGAACACCTCATCCTTGTGCTTTCGACTTAATTTATCCGCATGATCAGTCGGCTCCCACTGTGCTGCCAATGGCAGAAAGTTGACTCGCAGCGCTTCGGTATATAGCGGCGCTTTCTTCGACAAAAAGTTCTTTTGCGGCTTAAACATTTGAACCTCGATGCGATACTCGATAACACAGTGAAGCTTCCGCTGCGAGTCACCCACGTCCACCGCAAAAGATGGAGGCAGCGGATGGTGTTCATCGCTACGGAAAGGGGCCTTTTCGGGCCATTTTGCGGGTGATTCCACCTGGGACGGGAATGTAAACTCGAATGGCCATTCGTACGTATTCCGGGCTAGTTGACCACCATTAGGGGCGGCTAGGGTCTTTTCCTCTTGGAAGAGAATACATTTGCTTCGGTAGGTCGCAGCAGGCGCGGCGGCGCCCTTGACCTTCTGTACTTTTGCCTTGGCGCGGCCGTAAAAGCTCACCCGAATCTCTTGGATGTCGATCGGGTTGGGGCAATGATAGACGACGCAGCCGCGAAGATGTTCATGGCCTGAATAGCAGGCTAATTGATTTTCTAGCTGAATTGTGAGCATGATGGCCACTCGTGAAAACTCACTACAATTCTGGTGCGATGTGGACAATCTCACGAAAACAAAGAATGTTGGAGAGAATCAAAAGGAGTGGGATGATCACGAGGTGCTCTATACCCTATAAAGACTAGGGCTTACGAGGTATATTCCAACTCAGCCTTACTCTTGACTCTCGTCGATCCCTGCTTCTTAATCTCTTAGGAGATGAACTTATGACCCCTGTGATAATTTCCCCCGCTCGCATCGTTCGTAAGATTACCGAATTGATCCAATTGCGCCAGAGTCGCTGTCTGAGCGTCCTGGTGGGGCCCTACCAAGATTCTTATCATCGTCGTTAAGCATTGATAGGCAAAGACTTTTACGGTTCTACAGTAATGCTCCACCAAGATCCGCCGGTTCCTCCTCCGCTGGTCTTATTTTGACTTGAATTAATATGTTGACATCCCTCGATCGAGTACGTACTGTGTCCCAACTGCATGCTTAGGGAAATTGGCGGGAGACGTCAATGCTCCTGGTGCCCCGTTAGTGCCATCTTAGGCCCCGTTTCCACGGTGGATCCCTACGGCACGATATCCACTCAGATTTCGGACAAATCCGCTGCCCGCATTGCGAACAATGGTTGGCAGTTTCAGGTCCCGATCGGCAAGGCTGAGCCCGTACTTCGCCTCGAAGAAGACGCAACTCGTACGGTCACGTTCGATTTCCTCTCGTGGGCGAACTAATTCTTATTTTTTTAGTTCACAAGATGCCAGTAAATGATAAAACTCATGTGTATCACTGCTCAATAGCATGAAGGTACATCGCAACCTGTTGGCGAAAGATCCCATCCCGGACGAGTTGATCGGCAGACTCCACAATCCATGTCTGACAGTTCCTTTGGTTCACCTTTTGACCCCTTTGGCCTTCCGAAATGGTCTGAAAAATGTCTATTAGTAGAATCTTCAAATTTACAGATCTCATAGAGATGTTATAAGTACTTACAGCCTCGGTAACGGTATTCAAAGACTTTTCTGGAGCCTTGACCTTGTATGCACAAGCTTCAAAGCCACAGACACAGACAGGCACAATGTCCAACTTAAACACACCATTATTCATCATCGCCCGTTCATCGAAGTATTTCCCATCAATCCATTGGAGGGGGATTCTTGTCGAGGGACATTCACTGTTCTCGTCGTGGAAGTCATAGTAGCGTTTGATCTGGAACTCGAAGCCGTTCCTTACATCCCCGGTCGCATGAAGCTGCACACCGATATTAGGGTCGGAATGTGACCGGACCCAGTACGCCCAGTGATCTTTAAAAGGCCAGCCGTTGAAAATTAGTAACTCGACCAGGTAAGACCCGGCGGGTCCCTCGGATGCTACATTTGGGGGCTTGGGGGCTGTTTTGCCGATCAATGGGGGCGGTGGCGGCGGGGGAGGAACATCAGTCTGGTCTGACTTCTGGGAATTAAAGGAACACATACTGATCTGACTGTGGTTCTGTCTCTATCAAAGTAAGCAGTTGTTGGTGGTGGTCAGGAATTCCCATGGAACGCAAATGGGGAGATGATCAACATTGTAGCCTTGTTTGGTATTTCAGCACGGATTAAATACGGGCCAACCAATCAGTACTAGAACGCCTTCTAAATTTAGTACAGTATCTACATTATTTACCATAGTACTCCGTACAATTGAAGCCAAAAATGGAAGTAAACGAGTGTGGTTAACACTATGTTGTCCTAGAGGATGTCTGCTGTTTTTGCCATGAAGAGTTCTTCAATGTTCTTGGAGATTGTTATTTGCATATAGAAACTGCTTCTTATTATTTATAGACTCTCTATAATGTCACGATGCTTTGTCATTGGGTGTACATAGAATTGGTTAGGATATCACTCCATGGAGTACATCTGATGTAACATAGCCAATGAAAAAGACATCACTAATGGATTTGAGTAATACTAATATCACCAACATCATAGTGCGCATATCTCCAGCAAGCTGCATCCCGGTTACAAATTTCAATGTTAATCCTCCTCTTGCATATTAACATCTCCATCTGATACATCATCTTCTCCTCCTTCCATCATATCAACACCTGTAGCAGCAGCATCATCGTCGTCACTATCGTAATACACCTCCACTTCATCACTCGCGTTGCACCTTGTGCTGTAGAATAGACGGCGATCGACACCTTCTATCTCTTCTACCGCTTTTCTATCCAAGAAACATGGATGATCACTGCGAAGTCTAGTACCCTGGCAAACATATCCCATGGGAGTATGTGAAATGTCCTGCCCCTGTCGACGGAGAGTCAACCAGTCTTGCAGAAAGTTGAGCTGGCTTCTGACAAAGAAGTTATCACTCGCCGCAGCAGCACTGCTAGTTGCAACCAAATCAACGTGGGCTATGGGCTTCTCTGGTTCTACTCGCAGCTGCTCCAACAGAAACTTGTATTCTGAGAATTTGAAATATAGTCGCCCTGCCAGAATTCCCAACTCGAAGGGAAGCCATGGTGGTGGAGACCACCCTTTAGGAGGGCTCGGGAAAGCGTAGTAATTGAGAGTGTCAAAGTGGACCATTCGCTTTGTGAACGGTGCCGCGTACAGAATCAGATGCACTGTCAAGCTTTGCATTGTACGTATTATGGGGATGAGGTCCTCGGCTTCCTCTGGAATGATCACTAGCCCGACATTTGTCTGTGAATTCCAAAGCACCCAACTCACGGGACGCTATCCAATGATGTATGTTAGTCAAACTGAACAACGCATGCGTCAGAAGATAGGAATATATTACCAGAAAGTTATCAATACTCTTGGCCTGTTCCTTTGTTTCTACCGTCCTGGTAAACTCAGTCGAAACATACAAGGAACGCAGTAACGTCGAAGCATCAATGCCGTGTTTGCGCCCCAGATCTGTTGACTCCAGGACAGTGGCCGCCTCCACGTAGCCTTCGTTTCCCCTTAGCCGACCGATCATCACAAAGTTTTTAATGGAGTTCTGCAGTCCGGGGTACCGGTATGCTTTCATAGTCACAGGCCGCTGTATCTCCCTTTCCTGTTCGATCTCAAAGGCGACTTCCCGCTCCTGCTCAACCTCCTCTAATGCGGAATCCTTAATAGAGCCCATAGCCTGGGACTCAACATAGCTTTGCCGTAGCTGGTCTACGAAAGAAGTGATGTCACTCGTGAAAGATGCTGTAATGTTGGTTGATAGAGACATTGTATCGCGTTGTTCGTGTGGCTGAGGCTGGTAGAGCTGCTCCAATGTCTGTTATTCCAGTCACTTCAATTGCTCCGTGTACGCATTCCTATGATCTGGATCGGTGAAGAAATTCTTATAGTCGATTGAAGCTTGCATGCGGTGGCAGAAGTCAAACCCTTGGGAGAGATACAGCGGTTGTAATTCTCTATTGTTGTTGCCTGTCTGATTCATCAACCAGAAAAGTACATCTGATGAATCAATACTATCATACATACTCTTCTGACGGACATCTAGTATGCTCTGATGCACCTCTGGTGGTGAGACAAAAGTGACGGATTGTGTCGTTCCCAACTGTCGCAATATCATAGCGGCTAGGACCGATAATTAGCACTTGCACAATGAATGGAGAGAGGCCAAAAAAAAAAAAAAGAAAAAAAGAAAAAAGTGTACCTTGAACTATATGGTCCTTCGTTTGATTCAAGCCTAGAGTTAGTGCTCCTCGAGCATGAGGCGGTAGCTTGAGGTCGGTACCCCGGGTGTGTGCCTCGTCTATATAGACCACGCAATTCTCCATATTTTCCGCAAATGGGGTAGAAAGAAGGGGAGCAGCTCTTCCAGTCCTGTATTGCAGCCAGGGCTGATTATCCTTTTTAAAGTAAACTGCGGCTTGAGCTTGATCATCCTCTTGTAGCCAAGCCCACGCGAGTGCCTCATTACCCATTTCCAATATGAACGCGCCAGCGTCGATAAGAATGCGCACGTTACGTCGCTTGAGGTACTTCAGAAGGTCAAGCTCCGAATAACGTGTACTGTTTGGATTCGCCGCTATCTTATAGGCTCGGTTTCTCTTCTGCAGAAGGTAAGCGAGTACCTCTGCGTTCGTATGTGAAAGTCCACGAAGATCTTGCTGCTTTATCAAAAGAGGAAGAAGCCGGCGATTGTCGTTGGTCCCACTAAACCCAGTCGTGATTCCCGATCGCACAGGCTTAGCATCTGCACTTTGACCTAAAGAGTTAGTATACAGTGGAAGATCCCAGCCTGATGCCTGCAGCTTCGTACTGAAATGCTTGGCGTGTACAGGAAAGACAAAGTTTCTCAGAAAATGATTAATTACAACAGTTTTCAAACGCAAATGCCGCCATATCTCAGAGACTTGTCCAGGGTCATCAACATTGATCGTATTCCAGTGTCGCAACGTTTCTGGTAAAGCAAACGATGTCTGAGTCCACCGAACATATTCAATATCGGGATCATCGGATCTCAAGACCTCCTGTAAGCTCTGTCGGAGTTGATCCTCAGTAAGTCCTCGGTGGTAAAACGAGAGGCAAGTAAGCAGAATCGCAACATCAGAGCCTTGGGCACTAAGATCCTAGTAAGCGCCTTCCCATTCGCGAGTACAGAGGCAACCATAGCCATGATGACAGAAGTTTTCCCTTGACCCATATTCATTTGAAGAACAGAGTTACAGCCTGAGCTTGGAGAAATCATTTCCTGAGCGACTGTAACTTGATCTTCCCGAATTTGGATATTTGCATTAATCTCTAGCAACAACCAGTCAGGATACTCAGAAGGCTGCCAATTGGTATGACCCTGGTTCTTATATTCTTGAAGCACCATTTCCTTGTCGCCCTTTCCGAAAGCTGTTTTCATCCGATTCAGTCGTTGTAGCTTTGCAATGGCAAGTCCATACAGGATGATTGCATCTTTCATGCTCGGTCCAAAGCTATTTCGGGAGGTCGATGCAAGCTGCTGAAGAACTGACACAGGCGTCACACATGGCCAAAGATTGCTTTGCTGTAGCCACTTGAACCTCGCTTCATTCAATGATAGCGACCTGCGTATCTGAGAGAAGTACTGATTTACTACCGTACGAGCCTCCTGAATCTCGTAGTTAAATATTTCAGTCGCAAATTCCCAGTTGACATGCACATTTATCTCTTGTTCATTTGTACGCTCAAGCAGCCTTAACGCATCAATGCTTTCCTTCAAATCTTGTCCATACCTCATTGTGACTGGGCAACGCGAATCCATGATATCACTCACTAGCCTCTCTAGTTCTGTGACTTCTGGATGAGTGTGCCTTCGATTCGATGTTAAAGATGGGGACGGGGTAGTTATCTGGCTTTTCGCCCATAGCTTGACGGTGTGTACGTCGTGTTGTGTGTTGAGCTTCGGTCCAGGCTTTTGTAGGAGCTCATCCCCAAGGCGTGGGATAGAATGACGAAGCTCTGGTCGCTCAAATAAAACAGGCTTTGGGCATATAAAGGGCTTGTCAACCATATTAGTGACAGCAGAATGTCTATCCAGTACTGTCTGGACTTCCTCAATATGATGACACAGTCGCAAATTCTTGTACAGTCTGAACCACTCAGGCATCACCTCCTCCATAGCTAGCGAAACTTCTAGATAACTCTGATCAAAACCCTCAACAGTCGGCTCAGCGCATGGCCATTGATCGAGCAGGAACTTAGCAAACTTGTGACACTCATTCGCACACTTCAAGTTATGCTCCGTTTTGGCCACCTCAATTTGGCGGGTTTCTCCGATAGTTTTTGGTCCCTTATGCTTTTGCTCTTCTGGGGAGCCGCCGTATGCCTCGCAAAATGGCCTCACTGTGTCGAACAAGCGTGCCCGCATCTTGATTTGGGTCAATCTCAGCAGCCAGCTGCTTACATTGCAGGAGACCTTTTCCATTGACATAGAACGTCAGGTCCAACCGCTTCAACTCTACAGTGAGATTACCTTTGAGCGGCTGGACAACGGTTATCATATGCGGCTCTTCAAAGTTGCGGAAGGTTTTAGCCACTATGTAATCCGAACAGAGCACTGTGTGGGTCAACGAGAGAGGCATTTCGACGCTGTGCTCGGGAAGTTCGGGTGCTTATACTCCAGTTGCTCGTTTTCCAGAGCCTTTCCTGCCGCGAACCTCTATATCTCCGGAATTTAGATCAAGCCAATGGAAGCAATTGTCAACTAGCTGACTTGGGAAATCAATTCCAGTACCCTTACCGAAGACCTGGCGCGGAACTAACTCCATGGTTTTGCCAGTCTTCACAGAGCGAATAACGAGCGCCTCTCGTCGGTATCCCAGGTGTATCTGATGACTCTCCTGATCTGTTGCGAGTACATAACTCATCCCAGACATATTTGAAGGATAGGCGACAAGCCTTTTATTTCCGAACAGTTCTTTCAATACGTCCGAGTTTCTGAGATCAGCCGGAAGCTTTCCCATCGTTTGTCCGTCTACTAGCAAGTGGCCCTCCAACAAGTGGTAATGGACCACTTGTGGTATAGTAGTCTTTGTACCCTGAGCTATTGACATGAGCCACCATTCATTCGGGCGAGATAGGAACTTCCATTGTGTGTACTGCCCTCGAAGTGTGTTCTGCACCTGGCCAACAAGTATCAATAGCCGATATCAAACTAGTCTAATACACAGTAACAGCTTGTCGGAGCATAGGTCGTAATGCAGCGGCCATTTTGATATCGCGAACAAGCATATTCCGTGTAAACGTCATAAATGCAGACACATCGATCACCGAGCTTTCTTGCATGGTAACGGTTGCTTCAATAAAGTCCTTAAAGCTCTCTGCATCAAGTCCTTGACCGCTGCAAGCTTGGAGTGCAAACGTCCTGCGACATAGGAGGGCAGAAAAGAAGCAGTATGTAGCTGCGCTTTCTGCAGTATCTGCTTCCGGCGCACGGCGCATTTCACTCCTTAGAGCCGTAGTCCAGACGAGAGTAATACCTCGGATTTTCAACAGGAGATCATGCGCTTGCCTTTGTGATTCTGAGCAAGAGATCTCGCACAGTTGAACTGTTAACGTAAGTAGAGTCTCCATGTAGTAGTACTCTCGCCAATTGGGAGATATGATTTCCACGTGTTGTTCGATCTGCTCGATTAGCCTGCGACAGAAGTTCACGTCTCTAAAAACATAATGAACAGCCCGTAGGCTATCATTCTTCAGTTGGGGACCAGCTTGTAACACTAGTAATCGGAAAAGAATAGCTGTATCTTGGAGACTGAAGTTGATGTTCAAAGATCCAAGCTCGCTCAAAATCGACATCCATCGCCGACTCTTCCCGCCCATAACATTCTGGTGTGCCACATATTCATGCACACTTCGCCGTGATGGGCATTCGGTAATACTTGCAATGGCCTTATATGATGACGGGCCTGGTGCGTCAGCTGCAAAGTCAGGTGTTGAGTACAGGGCTGCAAATGGCAAGCTTTTTGGAAGGCGCAGTGCGAAGTGATGTGCGCATGTCAGCCGTTTAGGAAAGTCCGCTAGCCACACGTTTCGTTCTCTGTCATAGTATGAAACTGTAGCCCCAGTGGAAGCAGAACATTCTTCTCTTTTGCCGGCAACCTCTTTGATTTATAGTGTGTCCCCAGGAAGGATTCTATGTGAGACGCCAGTGAAAGGTTTTGGTCTGCCTTGCTATTGTTATACAATTTCAGCTGGGAATATTCTTTCAATAGCAACTCCGGCTTGTCTGAAGGTGAACTGAAACGCTGCTGACAAAGGGAATAGATCATCCTCCAGGTAGTATCCCTATAGGATGCGAAACATTTGGGCACCTCTAGCTCGAAGATTACAGCGCGTTTCTCGGCAAGGTTGACCTCCGATGGAAGAAAGTCTTCATGGACATTTATCTCGAGACGCCAGCGACACCGACCGTAGAAACAATGCTTGCAATCTCGAATATCGTGCTTCCCATCAGGGAGTCTTCGCCGATCACAGGATGTTGCTGCCAGTTTCTCAGTCAAAAGTTGTACCCTCCTCAGATCCCTCTTCACTGCGATATGGAGCGCCTGCACCTAGCACCAGATCGATCATGTTGGCTACTTCCCCTTTTCTTCTGGACGTAGTGGCCGTCCCATAAACAGTGTACTTCAGAGGTGTCTGTCCTCCACACAAACTAGGTAAGCACGGGTCAGCGCGGTAACGTAGCAAGATCCTCGCAGACTCGATCTGTCCCTCGCACGCCGCATGGGATAACATGGGCCTTCCAGGTCGTGTGTAGGAGTTGGGGTCCACACCTGCTTTGAGGTGCATTTGGAAGATATCGGGTCGGCCCTGTTTGACAGCCCATGCCATGTTTTCTTCGAGGATGCTCTCTTGTTTGTAGTTTAACTGACCAGACGAGAGTTTCTGAAGTATCATGTCGTAGTATGGTTTAGGTGGAAGGGCATCTCTCTGCGCCATTTCTCTTTCTATATGTTCCTTGAGGACTTGATGGATCGACATGCATGGTCTTGAAAGTTTAATGGCGGATGCGATATCCAACTCGTTGGTAATCATCTAAAGAAGCTCATTGGGAAGGCTTGTGAGGCATATTGATACTGGACAAAAGACCATTATGGATAGAATAGTGTTTTCATGGATAATTGCAAAATAATCTGCCAACAGGCTGGTGGTGTCTGAAAGTGGAGGTACTGTTGTAAGTAAGACATACATACTAACTACGGGTAGACCTTGCATGAGCATTAGAGGGTATTTGTTGATATCAGCTGTAACCCAAAAGAATATAGCAGAGATGACCGCTTAGCTACATAGTTTGTACCTTCAGTGATTTGAACTCGTACAGAACCTAGAAAGAACATAGAGCTCAATGTATAATGTTTGATTAAAACCAGGCACCTTTTGTTTTATCTCATAAAGGGCCCTTATCAGAAATACCATTGAACACGAGACACTTTGTTTGTGAATTCATTATCAATCTTAGTTGCATTGTACAGAAGAAGACAGTCATATGTACAAATAGGAATGGTACAAGGGCCAGTCCTTGTCATAAAGTCATTATACTAGATCATTCAACCCAACATAGACTATCAGAAGCCGTTGAACGTCACCGGTATGGCGGCATTTGGCCCCAGAAAAGGGCCCTAGGGATCATCTTGTATAAGCTTATTTCACGGCGGCACAACGACGGTCCAAGCAGAGTTGGCGGTTTCTCTTGTCGCTGCCTAAGCATTTCTTCATAACGTACCCTGGTTGCTTTGCGCATGAGTACCACACCACCCTCCAAGGACTTTTATTGGTTACTACATTTTAAATATCATTATCTCAGATACGTTATTAATATTCTGAATACTATAATTCTATTTTCACAATTTGGTTTTCACAGGGGTGTTGACACGCAGTTGCGACGAGAAATCGAAACCCTAATCAACTCCAGTGCCTGCCATTACTACACCAACTTTCTTATATAAATCACCACTATGGCACAGAACTACCCATTAGTGAAAGTTTTCAAGTTATTGAGCAACGCTATTTCGATCATGTGCTTATATGGCTTCCATATGATCTTTGTTGCCTGCCAGGACGGCAACATATACTACACATACCGACCTCCCCGCACAGAGTCAACGATCGACACCCGACAAGACGCCAATGAGTCAAATAGCCATATAGCATTCATACAACACAAGGCTGAACGCACCAACTCCCCGCTAAGCAGACAAATACGAGGGATCTCCGCCACACCAGAAGGGTCCTGGGGCACGGGACATTCTTGGCGCAGATACGAGATGAGAACGATGACTTGAATGTCCGAGGTTCGCCGTGCCATTCTATGTTCATGCGGTTTTTTAATGGAGTAGATGCTCCTGGAGGGGCGAAGCCAAGCGTTACTAGGAGTGCTTGATGTATATATAGGTGGGGAAAGTATCCGCTCCACATGAGCTCTGCCAGTTATTTCATATTTGCTTTTTCTAAAGGTCATATAAAAAGTCTTAGACAGTCATGCAGTCCCTCCAAGCACCCGCAGCGTATGTCAATGCTAGCCTTGACTCCCTTCTTTTCGCGGACATTACGCAGTTTGCCTTCTCTGTCGAAAAGAGTCTCTTCTCTCGGGCAGGAGACTGTGATATTGGAGAAGGTATAGATCCTAGTTTACCACCACCGCCACAATTAGTCGAACCGCCCTAACATATTTAGAATCCTGTGGACGAGGATGTTGCTCCAACCTCGCTACCTGTGTATGCCCTATCTTATTGTCATCTCTATGGCTTGAAGGTCCATTTTTTAATCTTGCAATTAGTGCGGAGATTCCTGCTGCCCCATATCGAGTAAATGCGTCGATTCGTCTGACGGGACCTGTTGCCGGTCCGGAAATGCCAAATGCGGACGTTCTGCTTGCTACGATACGGATTCTGAAATCTGCTGCGGGGAGAGTGGCTACCATTGTCCCAAGGATACCCAATGCTGTGGGACCAAATGTTGTTTTAGTGACGCGCATTGTGAAGATGGTGAGTGTGTGCGTGGGAACAGTGGGAAGACCCTGAGGGTCAAGGGTGGGATGGTAAAGGTCTGGGCTGTTGCGATTAGTTTGATGATATTGTTTGGATATTGATACATGGGTGCATGCTTTGAGTTTCATGTGTTGTAAATATTGTATTGTTGTTCTGTTCATGAGCTAGTCTTTCCTTCATTCGATTGAGTCTTTGTGTGGGTTTAATGAGGTCAGACCTAATTCGGTGTATGGAGTACTGAGCATCTGCAGCGATGCTGGTCGACTGCGAGTTGAAACTAGTATAGTTCAGTCGATCAGGGAGGCTTTGTACAGGAACTCGCTCTGTTGATAAAAGGGCTAATATGAGCCATGAAACCCAGCCAGGACCAGGCGTCCAGAAGACCCTCATGGGCAAAGGGTGAGCATCACCGTGCGCAAGCAACAGGGAGCCAGTGGCAATCAGATCGTGCTGCGCAGGCTACCCACGTGCAGCGAAATCCCTGGAAACGGCTGATGGCTGCTCAGCCGTAGGATATCTTGCGACGTCGTGAACCCCACGAGTTTTGGTCCCTCACATTAGCCGCTGTGGGGCAGCATAAAGTTTAGGTCAGTTGTTGGCCTCAGTCACTGTCAGCCGCTCCGTCCTCGCTAGGAATTTGTGAACTGGATCCGACATCGCTTTGACGCTGCGTATTCGTGCTTCGGCTACTGCCCTGCATCTGGCGTTCTGCCGAGGTGATTGCGCGCTCTCCAACGAACTTATCACCTGGCCATGGAGCCTGGCACACAGGGCACTGCTCCGCCTGTTGCATGCGGAAAAAGTTGCGGATACAATGGTCGTGGAGTCGGCCCGCACAGTCACGGTTACCACAACGTTGGCCCTAAGCAGTCAGCAGCTTTTTCCAACAAATACATAATGAATTTATAACTCACCATCGTGATAATATCCCTGCATGCAGCGCAGAATTTGATCTTGTCCATCCTCCGGCCATCCTCGTTCTCGTCATTGTACGTCGCCACTAACCATCCTCGTAGCTCCATTAACCCTCGCGGACTTAGACTGTAGAACCCCTTCCTACTCTTTTCGAGCCATCCCTCCTCCACGAGTTGCTTCAACACCGTCTCCGCTTGAGACATAGTTAGCGAGTGTGCGGCTCCGCCTTGACTCTGCGTCGCGTTACTCGACTCCCGACGGCTTGCATCTCCGGACGAGGCCTTGGCCAACTGTATAGCCTGCATGCCGCTGACAACCATCGCCTCGGACCGTCTCGTATTATTCGTATCGAACATGGCATCCAGGATGCGCTTGATGAAGGAAATCTCATCCGCGCTGTAAGTGGTCGCCAGCTGTGTCAAGGCGTCACTGGTGATATTGACAAGGGCATACACCCGTTCTGGTGTCTGATTCCCCGACCCTTCTGGATTTACCTGTGACTGGCGGAGTGTACTTCTGATTTCCAAGTCGAATGGTGAGATGGTGGTATTTGCGGCGGCAATGTACGATGCGAGGTCGTCTTCGGTGACATCTTCTGCTGAGACCGGCTCCCCTTCTGTTCGCACAATGTTAGTTCAATGTCTCACCATGAAATCGCTGGAAAGGCTCAATAAATACCATGCACAGAGAAAATAGCGGCCAGAACAAGCCTTGCCTCCGCAAAGGTCATGGTGGAGCGGGCCATAAAAGCTTGCAGAAATGCGCGGTTGCTATCGTCATAGTCACCCTCGTCATTACGGCTCGCCATGTTCGCTATGTGCAGTCTACCGAATGAAGAGTATATGGTTATGGCAGCGGGATCAGTAACGAGGGGTTTTGCGGGGAGAGAGCAGTGTAAAAGAGATGTTTAAACGCGGTCCACGCGCCTCCCGCGCCGGTTGCCAAGACCAACATTTACTTCCAGATGGGGTAATGCCGAGAAGCTCTAAACTGACAGTCGTTATTGTTAAGGTACTCTACAGGTATAAAAGCTTCAACCGAAGACAATTTGAATGCCATAAATCTCGCAACCAGGGCTTGATATCATAACAGTATAAGAAAAATTACAGTTGACAGAGGTCAATTCCCCAACGCCACATGCAGAACACAAAAAGCAAATCCACACCTAATATCTCCGCCTCGTCGGCTCCGGACTGGGGCTGCGACTGACACTGCGGGCGTCCCTGCCGCGCTCCTTCAGCCATTTCTTCGTGCTCAGGCGCAGTTCACGGTCGAGCTCATTGCTGGGGTCCTTCCGGTGAATGAAATTGCAGAATCCGCCACGCACACAGCCTTCGCCACTATTTAATCGACAACATGCTTCTCGGAAATCTGTGACCGGCGATAGTTCACAATATATCGGTCGCGCTGCATACCAGCGTGAATTCAAAGCGTCGCAGGCCTTTTGCGCATCTTCTTCGTACTTGAATCGGGCGTAGACGTTGCCGATAAGGTCTAGGGTAATAAACGTTAGTAGCAGCTCCATGGCTCGAGTATTGGGCGGGAAAGAACTCCAACTTACGATCATTATTGTTGTCACACACTACCAGTTCCTCTATCTCTCCGTACTTGCACATCTCACACCACACATCTTCGTAGAAAGCATCGAAGTGGTTCTGGAGCTGGCTGGGGTTCATCTTATTCTTTGGGTCGTATGCCGGGTTCTGGTACATGTTTGGCATCAGGATCGTCTGCGAGTATGAAGGCTTGACATGCTTCCGAGAACACCTGTCGCCGTGTCTGCATGCGCCGATCTTATAATAGAACGAACAGTTGACCTTGTCCTGTTCCGTGCCGAAGATGGAGGCGAGATAGTTGGCCATTGTTACAAGGTAATGCGCGCGATCCGGTCTTTAAGTTAGGAATTTAAGAACGTAAAAATTCAAGAGAGACTTTAGATCAAGAATGAAGGTAAAGGTGATACAAGACCTGACTCGATTATGTCAGGAAAGGTGAGCGCGTACCGTGCGGAGATGTCTGGAGAGAGCTGTTCCTTGAAGATTCTGGATAGCTCGATCACGTGCGTATCTCCGGCTGACTAACGTTTCCGCCTCAGGTGGCAATCATGCTTAATCCAACAATAATTTCAATAATATTTCCTTTCATAGTACAGGCAGACTCAAGTCTCTCGAACCACTAAAAGAACCGCACTTGACTTTGTGAAGCTCAATTAAGGCTTTTATCAGCTGCTCAGCAGCTTCATGATCTCCCTTCGAAAGGGAAAAAAAAAAAAAAAAAGAGGGATCTGAATCCATCCATGCGGCAGAAGTTGTTCGAGTGTCATGGTTCTGCGTTGTTGGTGGCTTCCGCCTACTGTAGTCATGGTTCTCTTTCTTCTGCGTTGTTGGTAGCTTTTGCTTACTGTAGTTAGTTATTATATAGTATTCAGTCTTAACGTAATCAGTAAACGAGCGGCCACCCCTACACCCATATAAAAATAAAAATAGTCAAAACACCATGAATTTAGACTCCTATAAAAATATAAGTAGTTCTATCGATTCGGGCAGTGCGTGATTTTATGACCCTGTACACCACAGCCAGAACATTTAGATAGGGCGCGCCTAGAACCCGATTTAGTACATTAAACCCTATCTGCCTATATAACTTCATCTGCCTGATTTCGGCGCTCTATGAGAATTCGGGCTTCAGATACTGATATACCTTCTTCAAAAGTAATCTATATAGTAGAGCGTTTTCGCTTTTTAATCTGCCTTTCGTTTTCAGCCTGATTATGCTCAAGTTGATGCTTTAATATTGTTACATTATAGAAAGCTTGTTCAGCGCCTTTTATTATTTAATTTAGGCCCGCTTTAATAGACAAATCAGGACTGCAATACCGAATTTTAAACAGCTTTTTAAAGCTAGATTCTGACTTATTCAGCTGCTTGACTATATAAGATATTATAAACACTAAGCTGCCTTGACTGCTAGGTCTACTACCCGAAGATATAGAGGTCTTAAGCTGAACTGTCAGCTCAGATAGAACAAACTCAGAAGATAGAGGAACTAGGCCAGTAGCTCTAAAAGCACTATACATATTACTACTAGTAAAGGCCTCTGTATAGACCTCAGGATATACATTCAGAAAATCGATTTTATCGATATAATTACACCCGCAGCGTATCTTAGATTGAACTAGGTCTCCGTACACGCGTTTCAAAGACAAGAAAACAGCAACATCAAGCGGTTAAAGCTTATGAGAAGCGTGCGCAGGCATACAAATTAATATAATATCATTTTCTGCATAGACCTGATCGAATCGAGATATTAGATAACTATCGTGGCCATCTAAAATAAGAAGACGGTATTTTCCCATAGATCGGCCGGTAGTAAGAGATATAAAATAATTCTGCAGCCAACATAGACCAATCTCATTACTTATCCAGCTATTAGGACTAACCTAAATCCTCCAATTAGAAGGAACCTTGTTATCCTCGTACCAGGCCTCCATATACACCTTGCCTTTGAAAATAATACAGGGAGGTAGAGCCTATCTATTAGAATATATATATTCTATAGCAGTAACCCATTCCCAGTTCCCTGGCTGTAATAAAAATAGCCTGCCTGGTACATCAGATCTAGTAATAACTTTGGCTATAGCTATCAGATCTATTACAAATCCTGTTTTATCAAAATTATAGATTTTGCTTGAAGCTATACCGTACTTCTAAATAGTCTAATTTACCTGCTCAAACCAAGTACCTAGAATCTTAGGATCCTCTACTTTAGTATGTTAATATTTATAGCGATATACAAAGCAGGTTTTAAGCTCAGGTGTACACTTAATAAAGTTGTATACCCATTTCTCCCCTATAGTAATAGGGGAGAGGTAGTATCATATTTTAAAAGCAGAATATTGGCCATTTCTCGTGTGATTGATAGTAGCGGTATGCTATGAGAGATAGAGGGTTGCCGACCTCCTACTAAGGGTAGGGGTCGCTACGCCCTTTATATACATAGGGTAGTTAAGCAACGTAGGGTTAAGCCCGTGGTGCAGTCACTAGGGCCGTAGCTGAGGGGAAAGGTCCCCCTCACGTAGCTCTATAGTACCGTTACCTCAGCGTAGCTGCGATCACAATATATTTAATAGTTTATTTAATAGATATTTAAAATTTAATTTATACTATTTTAATTACTATATCTAGGTTTTTTTTTACTCCGGAAATGGTAGTGATTGTCGTTACTGGTCGGCCTCGACTGTCGCAGTCTATTCGAGACTGCCCACCAGTTCCAATAACTGAATATGGGGAGTGAAAATATAATCGATTAGCGCCCTTTGAATGGACTAGACGTCAACAGCAATTATCAGAGTAAATTTTGGCTACGTTTTACACTGATCGATAGTCCCGCTATTAGCTCCGTAGTCCCGCTATGGTCCCCTGTCCTATTCTATACTCAAGGCCGTATCTAGTCTCGAGGACGGCGAAATTCCCTACAATATTAACTTAGAGAATCATACGAATCGGGTCCATTAATGTACAACCAATAATATAGCAATAATACTCCTAAAATTCACTATCAAATAATAATTCAACCTTCCCACTGGCGTGTATAGTGTCCTCAGATAATATCCATGATTGGTCTTGCCGTGCTGTGATATAGAAGTGGGATGGCCACCTTCTGTGCATATTTTGTCCAATAAGTCGACCAAAGAGTGTTGATATCATTCATTTCCTCCAATAACATATGCGTGTTGACTCTGGAACTGTGCTCAAAAATATTTGTCTCGCATGTAATTCTAGGACCAGTAAGAAATCCGTCTTTATAATCAGTTGAGACTATGATTTTATGACCATCAAGCGCTAGAGTCTCGGGATCTTTATTTAAAAACTTCCGTTTCACACGGAGGCTAGCAACAATAAGCGAAGATAGAGAATATCGAGGAGTGGATAGTTTTGAAGCTTCACTATATAAGGCAGCGGCCACAACTGACACGGCCGAACCGAAGGAGTGTCCATAAAGTGCCAATGATGATATATGGGGAATTTTGTGATATTGGTTCCATATCATAGGAAGCATTTATCCTGAATCCACCGACCCTGCTCGATAATATATATAGAATTGTTTGGAGTACGCGGTAGTTGGGAGGAGCCATCAAAGCCCGGTCGGTTAATTGCAATTGGGATCCCAGCTTTCTGAACAGAGATGTTGACTAAGTGGGCTTCATCGACATTGAAACATTCAGTGGAATAAGTCCCCCCATGCAAAACGACAATCGGCTATAGTGACACGGAAGGCAATGGCCTCTCAGGATCTACTAGGGATCCACAGTTCTGACTAGCTCTCTGTTGTTTCCGTAATCAGCCCCACTAAAACTGATTATTTGTCGAGCTGTATACCGATTCTGGAATAGCCAAATTTGCACCTAACTCATGAGAACCACCCATATAGCTTCCCATGATCTGACGTTCAAAAAGTCCTGTATCCATATGTCACGAATTCTACCCAGTGGGTGGTATGTGGCCTTGCTTTTTCCTTGGTTCACGCTTATTGATCGTCCAAGAGGCCTTATCCTCGAGCTGCATCCCCTTTTTGGAAGAATAACGTTCCCTATCCGTGTCTTCGCACACCCGCACCGCGTCCCTTTCGTAGGAAGTCAATACATCATAGGCATTATTAGTTTATAAGCAATTTGTCACCCTCGGCGGCTCTACAGAATATAAATTCCCGGGCAGAGGACTAAATCTATCTGCACTTATTCACTTCTTCTTATCAAAAACCACCAATAATATATTCGCTTTCCGTTCGCTATGGCTCCAACTATTCTTATTATCGGTGCAACCGGAAACACCGGCCGCAGCCTGACCGAAACCCTACCTGGGTTGCTTCAGAAAAGCAAAGCACTATGCAACCACCAAGTGATCGGTCTGACGCGATCTATGGATTCTCCAGTTGCAAAGAATCTCGCAAATGTCCCTGGCGTTCAGATGATGGAGAAAAATTGGGTCGACATCACCGTCGACTGGCTGAAGGAACACGAGGTTGTTAGGGCCTACGTCGCATGCCATAACAATCCGAATCAGTTTGCTGAGGAAAGCACCTTTCTTGTGAACGCCCTTTATGCCCAGCTGGAGTATGTTGTTCGAATCTCAACCACTGCCGCAAATGTTCGCCCAGACTGCAAAGCCTACTATCCACGCTCCCATTGGGCAATTGAGGCTCTTTTGAGCTCGCCCGAATTTAACAGTCTAATGTGGACCTCACTTCAGCCAAACCTCTACTTGCAGTGGGGCCTCGCTCCTGCGGTTGACTTCATCAAGAAGTACCGCGAATCTAGAGTGCAGGGAAGACTGAGTTTTACTATATCGAAGGATACACCTATGGGTCTTATTGATTCGAACGAGATCGGGATTTTCGCTGCCCATCTCTTGGCCCAAGAAAATCCTGCACGGCACAATAAGGCAAAATATGTCCTTAATGGACCGGAAGACCTCACTGGGGCGCAAGTCGTTGAGATGGTCGAGCAGCGTACCGGTATTAAGGTTAAGGATGTTGGCTATGAGGAGTTGCTCGCATTAGCTCAGGCGAGCTATGAGAAGGTATATGCGAATACAGGGGAGTCAAAGAATGTTATTATGACTGGAAGACATGCTCTAGAGACTCTATGGGAAGGTAAATGCAGAGCTTCTACCACTAGCAAAGAAGTTCTGGAGATTGCAGCACCTAAGCGTACACCAACTGATGTGCTAAGGGCCATGTTGGGTGAGGAATAAGGTATGGTACTGGTCTGTGATACAGGTACCAAATACATTTACCGGGTGGTTCACTATGGGCAAACGAACGGCAGGGAAGAGGTTAGAAGGCTCAGAAGCGAGATGGATGGCTCTGATAGAAGGATTCAGTAGGCTAGAAGAGGAGATGAAGAAATTATAAACCAGGACATGATCAAGTATATAATATTGTAGACTCCGTGTTGCTCTCCCTGGTTCTGCGCACTTCTATCCCACACAATTCGGTAGGACGTCCACGGTGGCGGATTGTCATAAACAAATTGATTATTCGCCATTTCCCAGGAATTCAAGCAGGATACCTATCGGAGGCATCAATTATGAGCCACTCGAATGTCTAATAACGTGAGGCTAGTCACGGCCACTAGTAGCAGGTAGAGGTTAAGTGACTAAATCCAGTAAGCTAACATAGGTGATATGAACCATAGTTGACCACGGGAAGTGCTAAACCGACACCCACAAAGTCCTCCCATATCTATCCAGCTTCAACGTTCATCAGCAGGGTAGCTCTGCGTTACTTTGGGCCGCTCGAACTGGCAAAACCAACCTCGCAAAACAGCTGTTAAGGAACCACCAGGCAAATGCAAATGCCATGGATCGTAAATTTCGCACGTCACTTTTCTACACTAATGAGAAATTTGTTTTCATACTTCTTCTGGAAAACGCAGCAGCGATTAACTGGCAAGATACGAAAAAACAAACACCTCTGCTATACGCTCTGGAGAGGGGACTTTTGTCTATGGTATCGGTTTTATTGAAATATTTCAACCCAGCTATGAACATCAAAGACTACAAGGGTCAAAATGCTATATAGTATACCATCACCTATCGCAATGAGAACCTAGTACGACTCCTATTGGAGAGACAAAGCGATATATAGATAGTGGACTACAAACAAAGCACTCCACTCAGCCTGGCTATTACCAAGAAAAGTGTAGCTATTACCAAAATACTATTTAGTCACTCGGAACTGAATCTATCACGACTGGTGGACAGAGATTATTTGCTTTGCTTAGCGGCAAGAGCAGGCCTGAAGGAAATTGTTTATAAGAGTTGCACGCGGGTCGGGTTTTTGATAGATCTCCCTGCACCCGACCCAAAACCCGCTAGGTTTAGGCCTCCCCGACCCGCGGGTTTCCCCGCCAACACTAGGCTAAACCTAATTAGGTAAGATACTACTTATTAATTACAGATGTTATCTAAATAGGCCTAGTATAAAATCTTTTTAAGCTCTATATCTCTACCAATTCTATATATATAGAATTGATATTATATATATATATATATTCTAGATCTATATAAAAATCTAGAAAAAATCTAGAAAAAATCTAGAAAATCGATGTTATAATACTAAGAAAAACCCGCTCGGATTCCCTATATCTGGACCGGGTTGGGGTGGGTTCGGGTCGGGTCTAGCGGGGAACCCGTGCCACTCTACTTAATACCCTTTCAAAGCTTACTTATACTTTTACTTATATTGAAGTTAAACTGTTATTATAACATTTTTATCTGAAGAGAGAATTCAAATTTGTATTAGTACCACTAAGTATAAAAAGCCTAAGGTCTAAAGGTCTAAGATTCTTACTCTAAGTTTTATCTTGGCCTATGAAAACATGGATTTGTAGGCTGTCCTCTAAGGAGAATGGCCCGGCAGTACTAAATAATAGGCAATACCCGCCTGAAACCTGGCGGCCTGGGCGGCGGGAACAGGTCAATAAGTCGCGGTACAATCTGCGGGCAAATGGCAGTCGGAGAATGAATATGTTGCTCATATATGTCCATACTATTCTAATATATTAAATGTACTGCTTTGCCCACCTATTAAAATTGTCCCACCGCCATTTACTTTCAGAATCGGCCTTTCTCCACGTTTCAACACCACCGATGACGCCGGGCTTGGAACTGTGATACCTATTGACTGTGATAATCGTAGGTTCACCGAAGCAGTTGAAGAGGAGTTCAGGGACTCTTGGGCGTCTTCAACTATCGCTTGGTGCTTTGTGTTGCTCTCGACAGCCGTGCCATTCATTCTCCTACTCGAAACATACACCTGGCGAAGCAGGTCGTCCGAAACGTTCCTCCGAGATGACGTCTATATAATCGGCTGTATCATCCAGCCAATGGAGCTACTAGAAAAGCTGTACATACCCCAGATTTCGGACATGCCTCGGCTTATACTGGAATCTACACTAGCCTATTTGGCTCTAGGGTCAGGCAACTTGAAGGATTCCACATGCGCTTATAGAAGACTACCATTGGCTGGGGGCCGATATAGGGCACGTTGTCCAATCTCTACGATTTCATGATTGAGGCTTAGAGCTTCGGGCTTTCCTTGGCAAGAAAAAACAAGAGAATAAATTCCCCTGGTGCTGTCACACCTTAACCCTATTAATTGCATCAATTTTGCATAATGTACCCGCTGATAGCGGAATTGAACAAAAAATAAACTATCCCAGTCATGCTCCCCCGTAAACGCCAAAGCCAAAGGCCCAGCGCCATAGTTTTTCGCATCCTTCTCTTCGCGACCCTAATTGCAACAATGGCCTACGGCGCCGTCGCCCCACACCAAATGTACAAAGTCACAGCCGAATGCGTCCTAATCGGCATCGTGGGGCTATCTATGGTCGTGCAGGTTTATATCACCTGGGCCATTTTCGCCTGTTGTCTGCCGTATACACCTTGGTTTGGTGTTGTTCTTGACGGAGTTTGTGTATTGGGCTGGATAGCAGCGATTGTGGTCCTCTCGTACTGGGATCGTGCCGTTGTTTACATGCCGCGGGAGGGTGATCCGGGGGAGTGGTTCGTGTGTGCGAAGGCGCATACATGGGATAAAGTCCTGACGGACGATGGAGTGGGCCTTTGGATTAATATTCTTTGGTGTGAGGTTGAGGTTGATGGACGCGAGAGGCTGGTTGGGAATGGAGCTGCGCGCCAGCAGTTACATGCGCTTATAGGGCTTGCTTCTGTTTCGCTTTTCTTCACGGGGTTGACTCTGTGGTGGACGATCAGGAGGCGCAATGACTATTTTTGACTATGTGAAGCCGTCTGGCTCTACGACTGAGCATCGTGATATGGAAGGGAAGGGAGAAGGGGCGTATTCTACGGCCTTATATAGAAATTGCATAATCTAGTTAGGCATGAGACTGGTCTCACTTCTCTTGTCAGTTAAATTAGCTTCAATTCTGTGTCCACATTGCCAAACAGCTATATCTACCGTAGGTTATACAGACACGACTAACTTCTTCGCACTAACACCTTCAGCCAACAGATCAATAGCCTCCTGTATACGCCCTAGCCCTTTCCCGACAACCTCTGGCTGCGGCCTATACTTTATCCATTCCTCTTCCATGGCTATAGTCAGCCATTGCCAGATAGCCTTTCCAACCCCACTTTGACCTATATCCGTGGCGAAGTTAGTGACAATTTGCACACCTTTCGTTGCCTTTTGCTCTGCACCTGGTATCTCCGATGCCACCAATTTCCTCCCATCACACCTGTCGAGGATTTCGCACATAGCATCCAAATCCGAATCACTCGCAACAGCCCCATAAGCCCCAACCACCTCTTTACCCCTCAGATATGTCACAATATCATCAATGAGCGTCGAATCGCTCTGATCAAAACACATGCTTGCTCCAAGTCCTCTAACAATCTCATGATTCCTCTTACTCGCCACCCCGACAACCTCATAGCCAGCCTGGCTAGCCATTTGCACACCACACGCACCCACACTGCTACTTACACTTCAAATTAAAAGCGTCTTCCCTCTAGGGGACCTTGTCCCATGATTAGAAGGCACCCCCAGCCTAAGGTTCTGCTCCGCAAACAAACAACTAGCAGCAGTATTCATTCCCAGTGGCAATACAACGGCATCCTCGTATGCCACCCCATGGGGGATTTTGGCAATGGAAGGCACCTTCAGAACCACATATTCTTGGAAGGCCGAATAACAGTACTTGCCGTCCTTCCTGTTCAATGGACCGGCTGCACCAATGACACGATCACCGGGAGTATACACTTCAGCCAGGGTGGGGTGAACTTCCACGACCTCCCCGGCGAAATCGCAGCCTAGAATTGCCGGGTAGTCATTCAAGAGAATTCCGAGTTTCTGGATGCCGACATCGGCTGGATTCAGGGCTATCGCTTTGGTTTTGATGACGAGTTCATTAGCTGAGGGAGTGGTGTATGGTGCAACGTCTACAACGCTGTTGGGTGATTGTTTGGCCATGAGCCATGATGCGCGGTTGTTAGGAGGCATGGTCGCTTCTTCAACAGGGGTGAAATAATTCGGCGGGATTATAAACGACTGACAGAAAACAGAGACGATAACCATGCGTATGATATCAAACGTTGAAACATAGGTCCTGATTTATGAGTAACCTTCGTGGAGTATATCTTGAGAGAGGCCGGGGATAGCGGTGGTAGGGATGGGCATCGGTACTATCGGACTTAATGGATATCCGCCTAACGTCAGATCTACGATGCTCTCTACTGGATTCTACAAGGCTACTGTGGACAATACTAGTAGATAGCGAATGCAGTGACGATTGGTATTGCTCTCACTTGTCCAACTCGGAAGGAGTGTCTGGATTGTAAAGAACGAACAGGCTTGGGACTTCTTCATCAACCACCCTCTGCTGCTGGGGCTCCCTCACAACTCTCTCCACCTACTTAATTTTCTTATACTTCAAGCCCATATGCCCTTTTGTGGCAAGAGCATTCAGAATTGCCGAGAACGTCTTAGGCTTCGTAATTTCAAATATATAATCGATCATGCTCAGCAACACAGTTCCCACAGCTGTTGAGTTTCAGGCTCATGATTTGCACTTGATAAAAGAAGCTAAATCATATCGGGAGCTTGTGTATACGGACGTCCCCAAGGATTGGGGGTGGGAGATTGTTGACCATCTTAACGACACCGTCGAGCGACCATGCCGGTAATAAGAACATATACTTAGCATTTACGTTCTCTGAAGTCTAAATTGATATTTTCATTTCAGGAAACACTATGATGCAGTCAAACGTGTCTTCTGGGTTCGTGTGATGCCAGAAGAAATCCACGACTGTCAAAAGTGGTGGCACGATCAGCTATGTAAATGGATTTCAACTAGACAACTGACAACAAATGACCTGTTAGGCCTTCGGCCCGGGGTCGGAACCAGTCAGTTTACTTTATCTAACTTGTTTGTACTGGTACTGTTGCTGATATCGATATTGAAGGAGTCCAAGGTACTATAGTCAATCCCTTTCACCAACCGGACTCTCTTCTTTTGTATCTAATCAGGTATAGATCATATTTTCCATACCCTCACAGCCGAATACTAATACCCCTGACCAGATTTCCCTCCCGCAGCGCATTTTATTTGGCCCAGGTAGCCAGAGAGTGCTTGCATGGGACATAAACGACCTTCGCCGGATCATAACTGCTGCCCTTGGATTCATGGGTCTTGTACCAGCCTAAATTAGATGTGATGACACAGTTTATACCAGTATTCTGGTTGCTTGACCCGGTTGAGTCAGCTATGAGCGAATGTTGACAGACTCTTGTTGACTGGATGTTTGTCTATTGAGTTTGGGATCTGATAGCGCTAAACTAATAGCCATTCCCCTATAACAAACTCATGGATAGCTGGTGTGTTATGGAGGTACTAGGGTTACCAGTTTGAATATGTACCGACAATTACAGCTACGACTTTGATATAAACAGGAATGTTTAATTGACGCGACTACTGCGAGGTATACTAGTGATGTTGTCAAGCCACGGACAAGCATGGTATGTCGTATCTATAGGGTATTATGCCTTCCTCGGCAAGCAGTTAGCAACCTCGTATCCATGGCTTATAAATAAGGGCACGGGGGCTCACAACTCTGCGCTCAACTTTACGTGTTGGCACGAGTACCTCTCGTATAGTTCAGGGCTTCATGTCCTACCTCATCCGCCCGACAGGCCATTCCGTCAAGCCCGACATTCGACTTATCAGCCTACCACTAGCTGCGAATCAAGCAGCAACCCCTGTTAAAACAGACCTTGTTTAGATCTCCGGTCTCAATTTCTTTCTATTACATTGCGTCTACTGATCGCAGGGCACTAAATTGGCTATGAGAGTCCTAGTATAAGTATTCAGTCCCTACTTATATTATGTTATTGTTCCTGTTTCCTTCGTTCAGATCCCTGACCTTAGATTGCTAAGCGAGCCCTGGTAGAACCAGAGCTTCTTTTCCGGGGGAATGTTGCAGTGTGGTTTTCTTAGTTGGTGTTTTAATTAGCAACTAAGTATTTACTACGTCGCCCATGACCTAGTTCTAGTGAAATAGTCATTTAAATCTCTATTTTGGCCACAGATCCACTGTCCAGTCCACGGTAGCCCTTTCAGGACCTTAGTTCCTCGATTTCAATACAATATGTACGTAGTAGTGAAGAGTGGTAAGATACTTAGGGTTGCCTAAGCACACGTAATGAAGGTGATGTGGGTAAGTTTACCTGGTCTAGAATCACTCATCGATTCGTGGCGATCTTAGAGCATGACTAGAAAGACTTATAGGTAGAACTGAGTATTCGGTTCTATTTGTCGTGGCTAAGGTGTCTGTTGCTTTTGCTACATGGAAATATGAACAGTAAAAACTATCCTAAGAGAATTGAATGTATGTAACATGCAGAGCATAAAATACATTTTTTTTCTTTTATTTACTGAAGACATTTCTGGGTCTGGAGCAACCGTTCATAGAGTCGCTGCAAACTATATATTTGCTTCATGAACAGAGTAAGTAAACCTGTATTTCTTCTTGGGTATCATAGTTCAGTAGTTTGCGATATAGTATTCTTAGGCAAAACTTTTGGGCTGAGAACGATGTTTCCGCAGACCGAGCAGTGTCACACCGTATAACGTATATGGAAGTGATTACTTTCCGTAGCCACAACCACGCAGTTCGAATAAGTCGGGTGACATTTAACCATCATAATCAGATTCCGTGGGGATGTATGGAATCGACGCGTGACCTGTTAGGCGATAGTGGTCAAGAATCCAAATTGCTGTTGGACGTTTGTAAAGGGGAAATATCAGTGATGAGTCGACTTCACGACAATTTCGGGCGCTTGGGGTTCGGCATTCCAAATCCTCCACGCATGCGCTTCTTCTCCATTGTCTCCATTTCCTGCTTCATGATCCTTTCCTGCTCACTCATCTTCTTGGGAGCTTCCATCACGGGGCCCTTCTTCCCGGCAAGGGGGTTCTTCTTCGCCGCAGCAGCAAACACATTCTTCGGTTTCTTGTCACCCAATGACATCGACAGTTTGACTGCCGGCTTTGGCGCATCCTGGGCAGGAGCAGGAGCAGGAGCCGGGGCCAGAGCAGGGGCCGAATCTGGAGATGCAGAAGTAGCAGCAGGTTCCGGCGTCGCCGAAGAAGCGGCCTTATCCTTTTCCTCGGGAGACTGTGGTTTCGGGGATTCGGTTTTCGACTCGTCGCTCGCCTTCGAACCAAAGCCAATATTAAGCTTGACTTTCTCACCCTCCTTCCGCTGCAGATTTCTCGCTTCAGGATCTATCTCCTCCTCCCTGTCCGCATTGTGCTTCGCGCGCTCAACCTGCTCCTGAATCTGTCGTTGCTCCCTCTCCTCATCACCACGATCCTGACGCTCTTTCTTCGAGAGTGCCTCTCTCCGCCTCATTGCCTCCGGACTCCGATCGATATACGCAATAAAAAGACCCTTCTCCGTCTCCTCAACGCGACAAAGTCCTTCCCGTCCCAGATAAGCCACAAACTGCGTAAGACTCTTCCATTTTGTAGCGTTCAAATGCACGTGCTATACGCATTCATTAGCCCCTATCCAACGCGAACCACGAATTCGAAAAGAAGAAGAAAGGCAACTCACCGTCTTATCCGCAACTATAGTCTGGTAAAATATGTTGGCGTGTATAGCTTTTTCCTGGTGAGACGTCCTCAACTGAGTAAGGAAGTTATTCAAAAAGTCCTTGCTGTACTCTTCGATATATTTCTTCGGATCCTCGCCAACCAAAAGCGCGTTTCTTACGTGGCTTTCGCTTTGAGTGTGACTATGTTTGAGGAATCCATGGTTAGTATACTGGGGGCTATGCGGGAGGAGGCAATGTTTCACTTACCATTTGAAACCGTTCTCATCTCGGCATTGCTTCTCGCACATCTGACAGTACCATCGGAGTCGCTGAAGTCCTTTCTGTGTTTGGTCAGTTCATTGTTGTTCTCGGATGCTTGCGGTGGGTTAGATGGGACGTACGGATTTGATCTTGTTGCTGATGGCCTTTGTGCTTCCTGCTTCTGCGCGCGGCATTTTGAGAGATAGTGTGTGGCGTAGGTCCCGTGAGTGGACTGCGAGGCTTGTTGGAAGTACGATGGGAGCTCTTCGGCTCAGGTAAAAGGCGTAGGTGTCAACTGTTCTTTCAGTCTTTCGTGGTCATATATTTGATATCATGAGAAAGTCGCGACGGCGGAGACAGGCTGAGGCGGAAATAAGATAAGCATCCTTATCCTAATCACGTGATGTTCTAGAAAGCTCGCTACCCCATATTAGGTTAGCTCATATATAGTTCAATTTGTACCTCAGGCAGACAAAAGGTACTATGTAGACACCACATACAATGGACCCAATGGTGGAACAGTTCGATTACAACGAACTTACAAATAAAGAATACCATATGTAGTACTATACCTAGGAATACCAACCAGACTCCACCTATCCTACCGCATCCTGACAAAGGGTTGCTTTTCTAATCAAGGACGCCATCACGTAGAATACAATAACCATATGTGAGAAGACCAAGTGTCATGTTCAACAAAGCTCCGACGCATTAAACAAGGCCGTAGGGGGAGAAACATTTTCTTGTTGAATTCAACTCTGTTTGACATAAGACAAAGTGTCGAATTCGATATACTAATTCTATTAAGGACAATCACATGGAATATTCATGGATTGCAGAGGGCCCATTCTCGTTATACTCCACACGGGTCATGAACCCCTTACTGAGACCTTGATCAATAACGAAAACAACCTTAGAAGCAACTTGGGCTCCTAGGAATACCGCTTCCTCCATGCCATGACCGCCACTGGGCGCACCTGGGCCACCAGGCCCAGCGTTGGGGCCGTTGTTCATTCCTGCAGACCCGCTGGTCCCAGGAGCGTTGGAGTTGCTGTGCTCCTTCCATTCGGGGAAGTACTCTGGGGGCTTCAGCGTCTTGACGGATGTTGGGGTCTGAGAATGGCCGGTAGACCGATAGTGGGAAGCCATAGAAGGATCCATTGATGGGGTTCCCGGCATGTTTCCAGCCGCCGGATTGTTCGAATGTGTTGCAGCAACAAGCAGAGGGTTCACTCCGTGGCCAGGGGTATTGTACGGTCCGGATTGACCAGGTGCGGGAGTGTTGGTTCCTCCCGTCGGCATGGGGGTGGAGAAATTGGAAGGGAGCTCAGAGGTAAAAATGGTGGCAGATGGCGAGAGAACGAACTTTTGTGTGATGATGTTAAGCAGGGCTTGGGTGAATCCTACATCCGTTGATTAGCGAGTCTGGCCATATTAGGTCCCAAAACAAGGTGCATACCCTTAATCTTACTGCCGTTACCAACAACGACCAACGAATCCCAAAGTTCGCTGCGCTTGCTGGCATCGGGTACAGCAAGAATAGTATGGTGGATCTGTGTTGCAATATCTTCAAGGATATTGCTGGTTAAACGCTCCCCAGTTTGTTGCTTCGGAGTGGCAGACAGGAAACGCTCAACACCGACTTCGATCTCTCGTGTCTGGCGGATGTAACGTGGAGGAGCGTTGGGCGCATCCTTTTCCGGCTCCAATCGCGCGTACTCCTCGTATTGGAACGAGGCCTTCTCTTTCTTGGAATTGGGAAGACGAATGGGCTTCCCACTTTGGTCAACCGAGCCCTTTTTGGAACTCGACTTCTCGGCTTTCTCTTTTTCTCTGTTTGCTAGGAACTCGCTGGTATTGCCGCTGACAATAGCTGCAACATCCAGCACGCCCTCATCTTCATCTTCTCCATTGGTGCCTTCCGGGCCAGTTTGAGTGCCTTCACCAGGACCGCGGGGAACGGCATCCTTAGGACCTCCTTCTTGTCCTCCCGTAGAAGCCGAAGCGGCAGGGTTAGGGTTTTGTCGTGCGGTGGCAGCGGTGCCAGGCAAGGGCGTTCCAGCAGGTAGAATTTCGGTAATGTTACTCCTCTTCAACTGCTCACACATCTCTCTTGTGAAGCCCTTCGACCCCAACAGCTCTTGAAGTCTGTCGGTCATGTAATCTCCACCGCAACCTTTCAGGGCAATCCCTCGTCCGTGCTCATTAACAAGGAAATCCGTGACAGCGGTGACATCCACTTTCCCTTTGCCAACATCGACAACCGCCGCAGTCGATGTACCGTATCCATAGCAAATGGCGAGCGCGGAATCCATCATGCAGAAGGCGGGCGTCTTGAACTTCTCAAACACAAATTGCGTGATTGCCTCTCGGTCGCGCGCTGACCAGGCCGGTTGGGAGATAAGCATAATCGGCGTGTGAAATGGGGGGCTGAGGGTATTGTGAACATGTGTTAGGAGAGCAAAGAAACACGGCCAGTCGACAATGTGCCCGTTCTCGATGGGGTAAATAGCACCCTCATCCGATGTAACATCCTCCTCGTAGAAGATCTCCTGGGCCTCTTTTTTCGTCTCCCCGTTGGTTTCCTGGCCCTCGGCTGCCTCTTTTTTGCTCTCTTGCTCTCCATTTTCGGGCTTGGGGGCGGCCTCGTTGTTGCCTGTGCCTTCTGAAGCGGAGGGTTCCGCATCTTTCATCTCCACATCCTCCTTGGGCACGTCCGTCCCATTGCTAGGTTTCTCCTCCTGCCGCCGCTCGCGGATCTTATATGGTTCATATTCGCCCTTCTTTTCGGCAGGGAACATCCGGGTGGGAAAGCGAAAGCGAGCGGGTGTGAATGATTCGGGAAGACCCAGTTGCGCCAGGGTCACCTGCGAGCCTGGCGCAATTATCTAGAGGGACGGGATTAGTACGGGGTGATCCCGGATCCTGGGACGCAGTGAATGGCGGGTGACGTACCAAAATGTGCTCATCTTTGAAAGGCGGCATGGTGGACGATGAAGCTTGGGGAATCGTCGCAATGCTTTCGCGGCCTCAGGATGCTCCGCGGTGTTTGCAGCCGGCGACACTTTGCGCGCGCGGGAGGTTGGGCGGCTTCCCGTTTGGGTTAAGCGCGGCCGTTACGTCTGTGCTTCCACTTAAAAGAGACAACCCAATCTACTAGAACTGCTATAACATAAAGGTCGACAATGCATACAATGTGCCTATTGATACGGTAACTGCGTATCTTGAGCCTCAAAAGTATTATGCCTCACTATTCACGGATTTCTTAATCTACCGTAGATAGGAAAGGTATGTTGATATCGTAAATTACAGCCCATACACAAGTAGTATTACATACGCCCAAGTATTTCGTGAACTGAACAGCAAGAAGTCGAGAAATCAATGCAACTATACTAATGGAAAAGAAAGAAAAATAAAATAAAATAAAATAAAAGACCGGCCAACCCGTTCAGAAACCATGGTTTCAATCCCAGACAACCTAAACTCCGAGATTCTTCATCCGAAAGACAAAACTCCAAACCCATTCCCTCTATGACCAGCAAGAGTCAAACGCATTTCATATTCATATATCCAACTCAGTCATTTATTCCGGGGCAGCGTGGTACTTCTCCGTAGCAGAGCGGAACAACTCCTGCTGCTGTCGTAACAGCTCCTCTTCCGACAGTCCACTCTGCTCCATCTTGCTTTGCTTCTTTTCTCGCGACTATTATGCAATATACGCGTCAGCAAATCCGTCCTCTAAACACAGCACATAGTGATTCCACTAACCTTCAACTGCTCCTTGTGCTCCTCGGCCACAGCAAGCACGTCCGGGATATAATCGCCAAAACCAAGATCACGCAGAGCCCGCTCTACGTGCTCACAGGCGATTGTTTTCTTGGCCTCTTTCTCGCTGATGTCATTGGCTTCGGAGGAGATCAGGGTGATGAACTCGACGCAGCATTCCATGAGGAGATCGCGAGCGTCTTTGGAGAAGGCCTGACCAGAAGAAGGGGGTAGAATTTCGGTGATAATTTTTTGGACCGTCGCTAAATAATCGCGATCAGTTAGGATGGGGTGCGCTGGCAGTAGATACGTAGAGACGTCGTGTCGCCATCTTCAGACGACAAGGTACGCGTAGGCGAGACATTTGGCGTAACGACACTCGGGCGAGGAGCTTGGGATGATCAAAACTGAGTGACTCGGATGCATACCTTTAGGAAGCGACAGGTCATCATTCGCTGTGTAGTAGATCGACAGTCAGCACTATTCCGCCAGCTTGCGCCAAGACTCAGGAACACAATACTTACAACTGAACTCGCGATCTGACATGATGTCCCTTGTTGAAGTGAAATGGTTGGAAGAGAAACACGCTCACACGCACAGGAAAGACGTCGTCAAGGTGAAGGATCACTTTTTTTCCCAATGCGCGGGGACTATACTTACAATAAATAGTAGCGTCGATCGAATGCCAGACGCGGACTGCGTCGGCACGGAACAACCAGTGGGTACTTGCGGCAGAATCCTACCGCTTTGGGGACTACTTCTTAGCTCTGCAACTTTTTTTTTTCCTCTTCTCTTCCACACACACTCTTTCCCACAACAATGGGAAGCGAGAATGTCCTTATGATGTTGAGGAATTCAGAACTTTTCAAACGGTAGCTGTGTGCAGCACTAACACGAATGGTATGTTTATTTTCTTTCCTACATTCCTTCTCCTACAATGATGAACAATGTTGTCGCCCCTATCATACCTTTCATGGTGACGTACACTGTCCAAGCCAAACGGACTACTGAAAATTATTTACACTCTTTTGCTTTGTCATGAAGAGATTTTTGTGGCCTTCACTGACAGTTTTGAAGTAATCTAGAAATTTTTCTCATAGCTTACGAATCGGACCACATTATGATGAACCTGTTATGACAAGGTAAGCTTCGAGCTTTTTTCTTATACCTACAACTTTGTATGATGAACAAATACACATTCCATGCTAAGTATGAAGGTGCTCTGCATCTAATGCTTATGAAAATGTACCTGCTTTTCATCTTTCGGCTGATTACTATACCACTTTGCTGTTCTATTTCTATCATATTCTCATATGGTGGTTTATGCTAACTGTCTGTAAAGCTGATAGGTTGTAATTTACGCCTGGAAGGCATCAAGGGCCTTGTCGTTCCACCTGTTTGGGTCAGCTTTGTCGTAGGGTCAAGGATCGTAGAAACTTACGAAAGAAATTTGCCGGACAGTTCCTTAGGGCCATCAAGCACCAACTTGGCCATGACATGACCAGGCTGTTCGGGTTTGAGGAGTTTTCCCTCCTTGTGGACCGTAGTAAACTTGGAATGGACCTGGGGTTCCAGCGTCGTAGCATGGTCTTCTCTCAGCTCGCGTTGCATCTCGGTGTCAACCATACCGGGCCGAATGGAGATTGTCGTAACGTCAGGCTCTTCCTCGCCCAAGCTAAGCGCAAGATGGTTCATCGCGGCCTTAGTTGCACCATACAGACCCCAACCCCTGTAGGCCGACACGGCAGCACCGGAAGAAGTGAAGACAAGCTTGCCCTTCGTCTCGCGAAGTGCTGGAAGACCAGCTTTGATCTGCTCGACCAATTAGTGCCCATTCACCTTGACACCTTGTCAGGAAACTTATGGAACTCACAAAGGCAACAAAGCTGATGAAGTTTACGTCGAATCCGTGCTTCCACTGCTCAGGATCGGCTTGAGCAATCTTGCCCACTTGTCCCAGCACACCATGGTTCAAAACCATTCCGTCCAAACGGCCGAACGACTTGAGGGCTAGGTCGACGGCCTTCTGGCCGATGGACAAATCAGCGAGATCGCCATTGAGCACCTCCACCTGCTTGGAATATTGCTCCTTGAGCTGCTGAAGTGGCTCGACACTACGAGCGATCACCACGACGTTGTGCGATTGAGGGGAGGTGAGGAGGTATTTTGCGATTGCGAGACCGATGCCTGCAGTAGATCTTTGTTAATAACGCCGGTATTGACGGCTCTGATATAGTTTTGCTGACCTCTCGAGGCACCGGTGACAATAATTGTCTTGGCAGACATTTTCCGAGGCCGGGTTTATGAGAACAGGTTTTAGGATGAGTGAGGGGAGAAGTTGTTTGGTTTGGATTGACTTCGAAGGTACCGAGGTCGAAGATGTGGAAAAGTGACGAGCTCCCATTGGCGGTGATGTAATTTCTGCACCAGATGAGGGGCAGATACCTCAGGCATTGACAATCATGTGGGGTGCTGCATCGATAAGCAACTCTCTTCCTCTAGTGATATATATATATATATATATATCTCAACCTCACTTAAGATCAAACTCGCTGTCTGCTGATTATGGCATTGGATTACTATCTCCACCTCATCGTAAAAAGGGATCAACCAAAGCTACCCTCAGGAGTCACATACAAAACTCATAATGCTCGAATTCCGGACGAGCACAACACCTTACTGCTCTAGCTTAGGTGTCATACAAAATTGCACTCATCGAGCGGCCCACGCTTCTTCAATCGCGGATAAGAACTGATCAGCAATGAGAAAGCCTTTCTGCTTCAGTTTACTAATAAAATCCACTATGCGACTCCGTTCAGACTTGTATCTCCTCGTCATGCTGACTGTATACAGAGTCGGGGCGTAGAAAATAGCCTCAAGGTATGAATTGTGAAGACCATTTTCGGCATGTTCCAGGGCATTCGTGGCTTGTTCATAACTCATCTGGTGTGTCATAACTGGAAGTTCACAATTCAGCGAGAGCCAAACCGAATCGCAAAACATCAGCGAAATATCGACGTTAGCGCAGTAGTAAAACGCTAACATGACGTTCGTAAGGTTCCTGCCATTCTCCCTAGTGTACCATAGCAGAGAGTCAATGATATCCCGCTGGAATCGGGACGCAATACAGGTCAATTCTATGCCCTGGTATTCATGTTCAGATAATTTCCTTCGGGGGAATTTGCGATTTGCGGGATCCAGCTGCAGACCTAACTTATCACTCTTGGTCTTCCAATCTGCCGTCCTGCAATTTGTTAATTTCACTGTCGTGCCTACCCGAAGAATGATATTCTGCTTACAACCACTGTAACTTAGCCCACATCTCAAGGTCTTCACAGAAGTAGTCCAGGAGCTGATCATCGGACAATGCGGATGTATCCTGCCCATGCGAAGGCAGATGGTCCACCCTTGAACCCAAATCGTGCGAACGAAAGGATAGCGCAAAGTCGAGGTCTTGCTCTAGACAAAGAGCCCTCAAGGCATTCATGATACGAGCTAGCCTGCGCATCGACCGCAGGAGAGGTGTCAATGGTGCGGAAGATTTCCCATTTCCCCCGACAAAGGCATGCAATTGGCAAACCCACGCACACCATGATCTCCCTGAAATGTCATCTAGAATCTAGGGTCTGTAAGCCAAGAATCGTAAATTCTTTACTATGGTGACCAAATATTCATTACCTGAACGAAACTTAGCAGGAGAGCACAGGCTAGAAGGACATCCGGTTTGCCATCACTGGCCACCTCTTTGATGCCGAGTGCAACCGACCTCTGCAGCTGGCGCCATTGACCAACTAGGCCTCTTTTCTCATTCTTCGAGAATGTCAGCAAATTCGGGTTACGAGAGGCGTAGAAACCGCCCAACAGCGAGACTGTATCTTGTAGTATCTTGTTCTCCTGGATCATTGATGCCATTGCATTGATAGAAAACATGGTAAGAAATGTTGGTGAGAGCCCAAGAGCAAAGAAGAATGCATTGGTATAGTGCCCAGACCTGTCTGTTGATAGTGGCTTGCATGGCCGTGGGTCAAGGGAAGGATAGCTTTGAACAATGGACAACGTGGTTCCCGATGCGCATGGCGAGGCGCACTCCACTCCCTTTCGCTTGCAAGTAAGGCATGGCCGAGATCCGTCACACTGAGTGGATCAACATGAATGAAAGGTCCAGGGGGTATGGATACACCTGCATACTTTGATATGATCTCTCCGGCAGCGTTCGCACCGGTGACCGAGACGGCGACTATCATGTGCACCACAGGGCATTCTACCAAGTTCGACAACTACCGACCGCCATCCAGTGACAAGTTTACCTAGTTTTAATGAGTCATTCGGAAAAAGACAAGACAAAGACAGATACGAAGTTGATACAGAATTTAACTGCCCGAGGTTCCTGTTCAAGGGCTTGTTTCCCCACTTTCGCGATATTGTTTCCCAAAGTGGAATAGTGGCATCCGGGGTCAGAACGAAACCCTATTCTACATTGAGATGACGAATTCATATGCGTTGGTCGTCGTTTAAGGCCTCTATAAAACATGAGAGTCGCCCTATCTTCTCGGCGAACTTCTGTTATGTCTCGTTCTCCATAGCTCGGATCTAATTCTCATAGTTTTGTACCATCAACCATGTCAGCATTGACTATACTTCTCGGCTTGGCCATCCCATCTTTGACTGCTGCAACAGCTGCTGCAAACTTTAACCTATCAACTTCAACCCTCGAGACCTACGGGTGCGATGCTACTTGCCAGGCAGTTTTCGACTATGCACAGGCCGAAGACCGGACGCTGTTCGGGACTGATTTTGAATTCGGCTTTTATGGCACGGCAGCCAATTTCTCCCGGTCTCAGCCCGGTGATCTGTTGAAGTTCGAAGCCATTGACCCCGATAGCCTCGATGTTATTAATGGAATGTCTGCTTATCGCTTCCAATATACTTCTCGAGACCTAAACGGGTCTCTCGTCCCGGCTACCGGATTTATCGGAATACCCTATACATCGTTCCGAAAGGACAAAAAGTACCCGGCCATTGCCTACGCCCACGGTACCATCGGCGTCTTTGCTGGATGCCCACCATCTACCACCCCTACTCTCTACGACTACACCAGCTGGAGCATCCTCATTGAGAAGGGCTACGCCATAATCGCGCCTGACTATGCTGGACTCGGAAACAACTATACGGAGCATAAATACCTTAGTTTCCCTGCGCATGCCAATGATCTCTACTATGGTATGGTTGCCGCTCGGAAAGCCTTCCCTGGACTTTTTACAGAAGGATGGATGGGTGTTGGGCATTCTCAAGGAGGTGGCTCTGTCTGGAAGCTTTCAGAGAGCAAGTTGCTTCAAACTGGAGCCGCCGGAAAGTACCTGGGCACTGTCGCATTAGCACCTGCCTCCAAGATTTATGACATGACTCTACTGGGTGTTGAATCACTATCTCAGACCTCTAATTATGCATCGTATGATATCCTCTATGAAACAATCTGGCTACCGTTTGCCATTGAGCGTGTCTTCCCAGATATGAGCCGTGCGCCGTTTGCCGAAACACTCCAGAATCGAACCAAGATTGCCAACATGGCGCAAGCATGCAATTACGGTATCATGTCCCTCGCTTATGGACTAAAGCCTTCAGACCTCTTTACTTCGGCAATTAAGGATAATACGGATTTCCAGGAGTGGCAAGATATGGTTGCTCCCGCCAATGGTGACAAGGCTGGAGAGCCTATGATGATCATCCAGGGTTTGAATGACACAGCCGTCTTGCCCCAGATCACTGTTAGCTCTTTCAAAGACACCTGTCGTTACGGGAACGAAGCCCACCTCAGGTTATATCCGGGAATGGATCACTCCGACGTGTTGACTGCGAGTTCCCCTGAGTGGTTAGCGTTTATTGATGGGCGCTTCGCTGGTTGGAAGACTACGAGAAACTGCAGCATCATTACACACCAGCCTTTTGATGCTACTCACATGGTGACCGAACCCGAAGCTGCGCAAATCGCAAGCATCTAATATTTAGGAGGGGTACAGAGGCACGCACATATAGGAAGCCGTGTACATATCAAAACTAGACAGTATACTTCGCACACAACGTGCAGATACATTATCCGTACAGTATTTATCTCCCATTAGTAATTGTTATATTTAAATGGAACAACCAACATGGTCTCTCCTTTACGTTAACTACAAAGTTCAACCATTAATATAGCATACAGTTCATTTGACTTCAATCTACCACCTCCAACACCCAACCCCCCCAAGAATCAATACATCGCAAACCCCCCAGAAGCAGAAATCGCCTGTCCCGAAACCCACCGACTCTCCTCGGACGCAAGCCAAGCAACCACCTGCGCAACATCATCAATAGTCCCAACCCGATGCTCAACCGGGGTAACAGACTTCTGCATCTCCACCAATTCCTTCGGAATATTCTCCAGCAAAGCCGTCTGCACCGGCCCCGGGTTGACAGCATTCACCGTATGTCCAGCACCCCCCAACTCTGCAGCCCAGCAACGCGTCAAGCCCTCCAAGGCAGCCTTGGACGAGCAATAAATCGACAGATTGGCGAATCCCGCCCGTGCACCGACCGAACTAATATTGATGATTCGACCGGGTGCGCGCAGATGTGGGAGAACAGCCTGGGTTAGAAAGATAGCGCCGCGGACGTTCAGGTCGTAGACGAGGTTGTAGTCTTCCACGGTGAGATCAGAAAGGGGCTTTACTACCTCCACGCCGGCGTTGTTAACTAGTATATCGATGTGGGGGCCGAATGCTTGCATCGAGGCTTCGACGATCGTTTGTCCAGCGGATATATCACGCAGGTCGGCGCGGACTTTAGCTGCTGTGGCGCCGTTGTTGAAGCTTTTGATTTTCTCGATCATTTGGTCAGCGACGGATTCGCTGCTCACTGATGTGTATATTATCAAGACCTGAATTGGGCTGTTAGATATGGTAGGATGAATGGGGGATCAGGGTGTGCTCACTTTGGCTCCTCGACGGGCTAATTCTTCAACCAGTCCGGCGCCGATTCCTCTCGTTGCGCCTGTGACAATGGCGACTTTGCCGGCTAGTGTTTGTGGTCTGGGGTCTGCAACCATCTTGGTTTATAGAATGACGAGTGTATGTATACCTTGATACATTTGTCTAGAGTCACTACTACGACGTCTATCTGAATCCCCTGTGGAGGAGACCATGTCGCTATTTATCATTTCCCTTCCTCTTCCACATCCTTGACAATGAACGAATCATAAAGTCTATGTGCGGTTGAGTTTCTTGAAATGAACTGACTCCCGTCCGAACCGAAGTCACATTCCCCGAAGATTCTCGGAATGCTTCGCCCGCCGCCTGAGAAACTAGGCAATCGTTGATTGAACATGACATCATTTGGTGCCTGAGGAATAGACTCAAATCATCCATCTCATATTTCTATAGTAAATAAATCACAACTATCAGTGCCCTCATCCTCATCCTCCGGTAATCCTAAAGAAACCACTATCACAAAATCCCAGATCTCCCCTGGAGACAAGGATAAGATCAAAGATCCACACCCCTCAAGCCCAATCTCCGCACTTCCCCAATTAAATACCCCGCGAGATAAAGATAACTAACCCCATGTAACCCTCCCTCATTGATCATATATCAGGTCCCGATCTACTTTAATCAGAATCCGGAACACAATTCCAATCCCAATCCCAACCCAAAACATAAAATACTACATACTCCCAAAATGCCAACCGTAATCCTCGGCGGGGGAATCATCGGCTCCGCAACAGCCTATTACCTATCTGAGACCCATCCAGCAGAAGATATTCATATCATTGAATCTTCATCGGAACTATTCAGCTCTGCGTCTGGATATGCGGCTGGGTTCTTGGCTAGGGATTGGTTTGGGCAGGACGTTGCTTCTTTAGGTGAGCTTTCGTTTGGGCTGCATGAGAGTTTGGCTGTTGAATATGGTGGGGTGGAGATATGGGGCTATATGAAAGGAACGGCATTGAGCTATGATGCGACGATTAAAAGGGGGAATGGTACTCGCGGTGATGACTGGATGGATAGGGGAGCCAGTCGAGCGGAGACGGCTTCTGGGTCGACTCTAGGGACTGGGATGGGGGCTCCAGCTTGGTTGACTGTTCGGTCTGGTGTCAAGGTGGAGAGGATTAGTGATGTTGATACTGCTCAGGTGTTGGTTATTGACCTTTTGTCAAAATATTTGGTACTAGTGGGCTAATGATTATCCAGTGATCCGTTGAAGTTATGTCGTTTTCTCATGAATACTGCTATATCTCGTGGCGTTAAGCTTCATCATCCGGCTAGGGCTACTTCACTCGTCACAGACGAGAGCGGCACTATTACTGGTGTCAGAATCGTTGACCTCATCTCACGAGAAGAGTCCATGATCCCGTGTACCCATCTTGTTATCTGTGCGGGGGCTTGGACGTCGCGTGTCTTCGGGGAGCTTTTTCCTTCCGCTCAGATCTCCATCCCCGTCTCGCAGTTGGCTGGATATTCTCTCGTCCTTCGTTCTCCGAGACATACCCTAGAACACGAGAAACAGACATACAGAGGCCGGTGTCATGCTATCTTTAGCGAGAACCCTTTCTCCTGTGGCTTCAGCCCGGAGATCTTCTCGCGACAGGGCGGCGAGATCTATATTGCTGGTCTGAATGATCCGGATATGCCGCTGCCGGGTCGGGCAGAGGAGTCTCGCAGTTCGATTGATCGGGATGAGATGAAGAGGTTAGAGGCAGTGTCAGTTCAGTTAATGGGTAGGATAATGGATGAAGGTGCAGCAGTCACTGAGATACGCAATACGAATGACCTGGAGGTTCTTCGTGAGGGGTTGTGTTTCCGTCCTGTTTCCGATCGAGGAACACCTGTTGTGTGCAAGGTAGATGATGATTTGCTGGGGAATGGAGTAAGGACTACTGGACACGGCGGTGTTTTTGTGGCTGCTGGACATGGTCCTTGGGGGATCTCTTTGTCATTGGGGACTGGAAGGGTCGTGGCAGATATGGTGGAGGGTGTGCAGCCGAGGGCAGATGTGAGTGAGTTGGGACTTTAGATACAGCTCTCCTGGCTGGTATACTCGGTATTGGTGTATTAGAATCTGGTATATTTCTTAAATCTCATTGTATATACAAAGAGGAGTCCAGTGGGATACAAAATTATTCCGAGTTGACTCATCGAGTACCTAACCGTAGATGCAGTAGTAACGATTATATATAACTATTAGCCCAACCCATACATAAAACCACCTACAAGCAAAACCCCATAACATTCATCTAGTCGTAATGCAAATAGCTCCAGATGTTCTATACTTATTCAACTCCTTGATATACACCCGACACTCCCATGAAATACATGCCATTGCGCAACATACACCACAACTGTCCAATTCTAGTACCTTGGATGTTCGGGATATTCAAGGTTCGAAATTTATTTTTGTCTAGTTTCATAAGTTCAAAACTTTCACACAGTTTTCCATAATTGCCCGGGTGGTCTAGTGGTATGATTCTCGCTTAGGGCGTTAACCCAAGCAACACTATTGTGCGAGAGGTCCCGCGTTCGATCCGCGGCTCGGGCCGATCATTAACAAATGATTATTCTTTTTATTGTTGAATATCACACTCTCTTTTTATAGCGGATGCCGTACATAAGTCCACCTTCGCACTTTTAAGTATCTAGTTGACCTAGACAAGTAGATACCACCCTAGGCTGTGTAATTTTATTTGAGCAAGCCAAATAGACGACACTTGTGTGGCCCACCAACTATCCAACCATCTTTACCAAGGACCAACACACCACATAAAAGACCGCGCGGCGACGACGTCCGAAGATAACCATATCAATGACTCAAGCTCGGAACCTGCCCCCGACGGTTTAAACACAACCACCTTCTTCATATTCCAAACCACAATAAACCAGCACCTCCAAGATCCAACCACCACCACCACCGCTCCAAAACCAAATAAAACAACTCACAATCAAAATGGCAACCCTCGGATTCATCGGCTGCGGTACGCCCTCAACCACCATGTACTTACCTAGATAGAACCCACTAACAAGAAACACCCAGGAAACATGGGCTCCGCAATCCTAGACGGCCTGCTAGAGGCCACCCGCTCGGAGCCCCAAAACTCCAAAATCACCAACTTCATAGCGGGTACCAAGAGCGCGGCCTCCGCCAACAAGCTTAAGGACAAATATCATGCAGATTCAGAACGGGTGGTAGTTTTGCGCGGGTCCAACGTGAAAGTTATGGAACAAGCAGACATCATCCTGCTAGCGTGCAAGCCATTCCTTGCCCAGAGTATTCTCTCGGAGCCGGGCGTAGCGGAAGCGCTGGCCGGGAAATTCGTGATCAGCGTCATGGCAGGCAAGACGCCAGCCGAGATCATGGAGTATATCTATGGGGATAACTCAAACCAGACAGCAAACAGACCGGTGATTGTAACGGCCATGCCGAATGTGGCGGCGCGATTGCGTCAGTCCATGACTATTATTGAAGAGAATCCGGCGCTCTCGAAGGACCGGGCAGAGATTCTGAAGTGGATCTTTGAGCAGATTGGGACGGTGAAGTTTGTGGCGCCGGATTTGGTGGATGTTGGGTCGATGGTTTCTGGGGCGGCGATGGCGCTTATGACTCTTGCTGTTGATGGGATTATGGATGGGGCTGTTATGGAGGGGTTTCGACGGCCGGATGCGATGGAGGTGTCGGCGCAAGTGTTGGAGGGGTTGGCTGGGTTGTTGAGGGAGGGCGTTCATCCGGCGGTTTTGAGGGAGAGTATTTCTTCGCCCAGGGGATGTACCATTCAGGGTCTGTATGCCCTAGAGAAGAATGGGGTTCGGGGGGCGTATGCTGAGGCGTTGGTTAGGGGGATTAAGCATTTGAGGGGAGAGAACTAGATTGGTTAAGTAAGTTAGGACTTGGTTGTATGTACGTACGTATGTATGTATGTGAATGTGGGGAATTACATGATTAAATTAGACATGAATATGAGCTTTCCAAGTAACCGAGCCATCCTCGTGTCGGTGTGTCTTCCATCCTGGAAAAGGTAGTATACGTGGACGACGACGAAGCAAGGAGAAAAAGCGCATGTAACCTCCGCGCGGAAACCCTAACCGAACCCCAAGATGCGGATGCCCCTCCGACAGCCATCTGTTCAGAGCTTATTCGGTCAACGCCAACTTATCACCCCAGATTAACGATGATCCTCGCCCAAAGACCAATCGGTCTTCAAGCCGCCTATCGTTTACCCCGGAGGAAAAGCGCGGATGGCAAGCATACCCCTCCCACGAGCGAGGAAACCGTAAGATAAATAGTGCAGCATGAGATCATTACAAGTCCCTGTCAGACAAAACTCGATCAAAATGAAGCCGAAGGTATTCTGGCCCAGAAAGCCAGAATCGTTCTACTCTGCGTCCAAATCGCTGGCCGATACTGCGGCGTCGTCGCCGCCCGCTCACAATGCGATCCTCCATTCATCAGCTGCGCAGAAGAAGGCACCTCTCGCCAACTTACCGACAAAGACACTGCTACGGTCTTTATTCCTGACGTCAGCAATGGCGTCGCCGCTTTTGAAACCATCCATCGCGGTGTTGAAATATGTGGTGGAGTCTAAGTCGCCGCTGCTTAGTCCCTCTAAGAACCCTATCATGAACTACATCCTCCGCGCAACCATCTATAACCACTTCTGCGCGGGTGTCAATGAGACAGAAGTCCGTAAAACGGTCCAGGACATGAAAAATCTCGGCTTCAAGGGCGTCATCCTCGGATATGCCCGGGAGTCCGTCGCAAAGATCGATGCAGCCGGCTCCCACGTGGAAGAATGGAAGGATGCACAGGCCATGGAAGACCGTGCCGTGGACGAATGGAAAGAGGGTAATTTACGGACACTGAGAATGGTCGGCAAAGGAGATTACATGAATATCAAGTATGGCCTGACTAACATGAAATGTTATATGCAAGATATGCTGACAGAATTAGATTCACCGGCGCCGGCCCTGCAGCCGTTGAAGCTCTCGCCCGCGGTGATCTCGTCCCACCACCACGCATCAAGCAAGCTATTACAGAAATCTGCGAAGCAACTGCAGCCCAGGGTTCCCGGTTCTGGATCGATGCCGAGCAACAAATCTTCCAACCAGCCATTGATGCCTGGACAATCGATCTCATGAGACAATTCAACCGCGACGGCAGGGTAGTCGTGATCAACACCGTCCAGGCATATTTGAAATCGTCCGCCGAAAACATCCATCGCCATCTTACTCTCGCCGGAAAGGAAGGTTGGGCGCTAGGAATCAAGCTAGTCCGGGGCGCGTACATCCAACATGATATCCGGGAGAGGATTCACGATACCAAAGCTGACACAGATCGGAATTACAACCACATTGTAGAGAGTCTGCTCTCGCGGCAATCCCCGTTCCAAGAATTACAGGACACGAAGTTCCCGGATGCTAGGCTTTTCGTCGCAACACATAATGCAGAGAGCGTCCGGAGGGCATACTCAATTTCGAGACATCGAATTCTCAACGGTTTACCTACGATACCCCTGGAGATGGGCCAATTGCAGGGTATGGCGGATGAGGTGAGCTGCGGATTATTGGCCGAGTATCGACCGGAGTCCGACAAGCCACTGAGCGGGAAAAGCCCCGTGGAGGCATCTGTGTTCCCCAAGGTCTTCAAGTGTCTGGCATGGGGGACTACCGAGGAGTGTCTTCATTTCTTGTTGCGTCGGGCAGTTGAGAATCAGGGGGCCGTGGTGAGAACACAGGATACGGCGGCGGCGATGAGGAGGGAAGCGTGGCGACGGATAGGATTAAGATGGTGAATAACTTTCTAGCTGTATGGGTGCAGTAGCTTTTTTTTTTTATTCTGGCATGCCGTTTGACTCTATTTCAATTACATGGATTATGCTGTAACGATCGACATGCTGATACAGATTAGCCAAAAAAAAAAAAAAATCCAGGAAAAAAATATTGCATTAATAGCGAATCATTATGGATAGATTTTATGAAATATGTACCCTGATCCCTGTTCGCTATGCATGCGACCTAGTCACCACTATGAAAGTAGATTTTATAGCTGCGGAAAAGGACAAATAATATGAACAACGGTATCCATGCAACGCCACTGATATAAAAAAAGTTCTATTAGATTACAGTGTATATTTCGAAGTTTTCGGGGCTAGATGGGTCGATATAGGCCACCTTAACGGTGAACTAAATCGACCACTCTGTCAAAATGAAATTTTGCATATGATATCAGCTACGACGCATCAAGTACTAACTCCACAAGCGTAGTATTTAACCTACCTAGTATACACAGCATAAGTATCTTTCCTTTAACGCCGTGTTCCGAGTCCCGGATCGGAGCATATTTATTAAATCCGTCCGGGAACACGGGGACTTTGCAACCCGATCCATAGTCTATATATTCATATGACTATGGCCAGCCCTGCATCAGTAGACCCTTGTCAATGTTCTGTGATAGAAGTATTTCACCAGGCCGTGGCTTGTGCAAGCAATATGTAGATTACCCTGATGGTGCATACGGAAAATGAATTTAGATTATTCTCTATGGTGAATGTACTTGGATTACATCGGAATTACCTATTCTGTCTACATTGAAGATATAAATTGTAGAGTGATATGAGCATGTAGTTGATGAGTATAATTGTATGTTTTAAATTGATAACCAAGACTGTCTGGTCTGAATTGAAATTCCTATCCTAGTGTATAAAACAGATATCCAAGCAGAACTAGTTATAGACCTAAATCACATAATCGTATGGAATTCACTCGGTTTGCTATGTAAAATCTGTGCCAGGGATACCAGATCTTGGGGATCTGGAGAACCCACGATGGGAGAAGTGTTTTGTCATGGGCCGAGCAAAAAAAAAAAAAAAAAAAAAAAAAGAAAAAGAAAAATATGAAACCACTATCTTAAACTATACTGGGGATATATACGGTTACGATCAGGGGATGGCCATTCATTTCAGATGACGATAAGAACTAGTAAGCTCACACTTCGTTTCCCCGATACGAACAAGAAAAAAACTGCTTCTTTTGTACTGAATCTCAACAGGATTTATCAATGCTCTCTGAAGAAATCAGCTGCATAAGCTTATTATCCTTCGCAAAGAGCAACATGTTCGAGCTTCCCTGCTGGAATTCTGGCCAAGCAAAGTAACTCTCGTTGTTAGGATTACCAGAGGCATCACCAATTGCCACGCGTGCAGGTCCACGCGTAGGATCCTCAGCGAAGGACAGCCAAAGTGCCTCCATCGCGTAGCTAACATCCCACTCAAACTTAGTAGAGCGACCCCGATATTCGTTGTGGGTACCGAAAAGCAAGGGTAGCTCTGAACTGTGGTAGGCACTGAACCAAGACAAAGGAGAAATGTTTGAGAAATTTCCAGCGTACTCGTAGCGGTACGTAGGGAGACCTCCAATGTTGCGATTTTTCACTTCTTGGTTGACGGGGCAGGAGATAATTTTCGTGGCTGTCGCCAGCGCTTCGGCACCGGGTCCATCGGGGGTGAATGAGACAAAGCCAGCTCCTTCATTTGAGTTGCTTCCAATAATCAAGGGCTGGTGGAATTGTGGGGGTTAGTAGTTATCTTTGGAAGAATACCGCGGATAGCGAGGGTCTGTGGAATGAATGCACTAACCGTCTTTGAAATCTTGCCATCCAAAATCCGCTGCGTGTAATTTGCAAAGACGGTCTTGTTGTCCACGATGGGGGTAAACGAGACGGATGGCTTTGTTCCATTACTACTATAATATGACAGGGCGTTCTCCAGCGTCTGGCCAGGGACCTTGCGAACACAGCTGAGTTCCTTGTCGGCACTGAGATTACCACAGCCAACCAACCCAGCGATGAAAGTGAAGTTGGTATGCGCTGTGTCAGAATTGGTGACAATGGTTGGGCTTCCAGAGTCTGCAATGACACCGGCTATGAGAGGGTTTTCGGGGTATCCGTATGGGTAGACACTGGAACTGGCTGCACCGGCTGACTGGCCCCAGAGCGTGATTCTCTCCGGATCACCCCCAAAGTTACCAACATTGGCGTGGACCCACTCGACGCTAAAATATCACTTAGTATGATAATGATAAAGCCGGGTACGATGAAGAGATATTTCATACGCTAGTCTTTGATCCAATAGTCCAAGGTTTTGGTCCTCGAGCCCTGCCGCGTTGGGAAAACCGAAAATATTGACACGGTAGCTGGTGAACTTAGTGTCAGATCCATGAAGCGATATGAATACCTTGGTATTGAAGGTAGAGAGAGAGAGAGAGAGAGAGACTCACTTCATGACGATCACAATGTGTGATTGTGTCCGCTGGACCCATTGATCCGGAATTTTATAAAGGGAATTCTGACCTCCACTAGTAAAACCACCACCGGGAATGTACAGGAGAACTGGCAGTGGACGTTGCTGGGATTGAATATTCTCAATTCGAGGTGCCCAGATGGAAAGGTATAGACAATCTTCAGAGTTTCCACCATTGATCAAGAACTCTGTCTCATACTCCGTGTAAATGGTAGAGCTGTTACTAAATTGCTGCATACAGGAGTTCGGAAGCTTTTGTGCCTTCACCTTCCCTTTGGATTTGGCCTCCTGGGGGCGCGCGAAGCGAAGGTCACCCACAGGTGGCTCGGCGAAAGGAACACCAAGAAATTGACGGACATCCGGGGCTGAAGAGTTAAAAAATCCTTCGATTAACCCGCTAGAGGTTTCGACGAGAAGTCCGGTCTCCGCTGTCCTGGAGCGTGAAGCTGGGACAGCAAAGACTTGGACAGCGGAAAGAAGTGCCGCGAGGCAGACTCGGGCTAGCATGGTGATTTAATGAAATTAGCTCGGAAAGATTTTCAAATTATCTGGGAGGAGAAAGAAAGTACAGATTGACAAGACGACTCCATTCTTTTATACCTTTTTCATGGCAGTCTAATGTCACCCCATTTGTGGGAAATTGCGGCAAAGCGATTTTGCGTGGGCATTTCGAAGCTCGCCCAGGCACTTAAATGACGATGAACAATTATGAATCCTGCACATTAAGGGAAAAGCGATTTGCCGCACCTTTATAAACCCCAGAAATTGCGGGGTACAGGACACGGGCCCCCGGATTCTCAGAGCTAAGCTCCTAAAGCCAAGATGTGGGGAAAGTGCCTTGGACATTTCCAGGTGTCCGGCTTTTCCGACGCATGTTACCATCGCCAATCTCCCCTGGCGTTCGTGCACATGCTTCCTTTTCACGCCATGGAATACTTAATTCTTGACTGACCTTGTCGAAAAAGCCATGGGTGTCGTTACAGAGGATAGTAGTACTGGAAGAGGTGCAGTAGAAGGTATATTAGTTGTCGGGGAAGCTTTTTAATTCTTTTATATATCTTGTATATATATTTTGTGTTTGATGTAGGTACTCAGGACCAGAATTCTGTCTTACTGGTGAGGCGCCTACATGGCTAGACATTTAAATAGCTAGGCTCTGATAGGTTAATAGAATTTTGATTGATTGATTGGTTTGATTGATATCTTGACCAAGGATGATCTGGGCGTGGAAGGGTTGTTGAGTGTTGAGGGGAGCTTTGAAGTCTTGAAATCTTCGGGTTCTGCTTTAAAAGCTGCCAGTTATCTTACTGCCTATGGTTGTGTCAACAGTATCGATATGTTTGCTACGTAAAGTATCTGTTCCTTGCTATGTAGAAGTCTTAATGGTTTGTGTTCTATGGGATAAATAAACCTTACAATTCTGGGGGTTGCTCATGGCCTACGCTATCAGAGAGCGTTATGTAACCACGTAGATTAAACGTTAAGGAACTTACTACTGAAAGATCACTAACAAACAAGTACCCGTAAACTATGGGCCATTTCTAACAACACAGAAATGAGCACCTAGATCCCTGATAGCCATCGCGCATGCGACCTAGTAACGAATAGATCCTGGCTTCCGAACTGATACCGGACCCTAAACCCCAACTCGAGATTCAACCTCCGTAGAAACAAACATCGACTATCAAAGTGTTGGCCCCCGCTTCGATTTTAAAAACTTCATAACCTCCACATAATGCTCATCATCCGTATCCAACACCGCCTCCTGCTCACACGCTTCCAGAATCTCAAGCACATATTCCTGACAATCCCATTCAAGCGTCTCATTGTCAATGCGGGCGGCCTCTACCGCCGCTTTGATGGTGGGCACATCAGGATCCCCGATCTCGCTGACCAGCAGTGACATGATTAGGGAGTCGGAATCGGAGGGCTTGCCGCGGGATGTCAGCTTTTGGAAGGAGGGGTGTTCGCCGTCGACTTCGAAGATGAGATCTTCGGTTGTGGTGTGCAGGTGGAGAGCCCAGTGTTGGTAGTTGCCATAGCGGGGGTAGTAGATTGCGACGTAGAGAGCGGGCATTGTTTTTGTTTTGTGGAGAGGAGAGTTAAGAAGTTATGAGTGATGTGAATGTGGAGTATTTTCAAACTATTCTTAATACTGAATGTTGAGTTGAGTATACTTATTACTGATAAAGGTATATCATAATAAAAAGCATGGAGGAAAGATGCCACGTAGAGAGCATCCTGAGACCAAGACATAGGACTAGGTCATCATAGAATCTCTTTGTGAAACTGTAGTGAATGTTGCCTACCAGGCAGTGGAATGTACCCTATCCAGGCATGCATTGTGCTGCCTGGCCCTGGGCCATTGGAGCCGACAATCGTAGACATGTCCTCAATAGGACACGCTAATTTTATGCTATTTTAAAGTTGTATTAAGCTCCTCAAGCGACATTCCTATAGGTGATAGATTAAGCACGAGGGATTAGATCATGCTACTACCCCTTGCTAGTACGATGACCAGCGATAGACTTTAGATCGTCGAGCGCTCAATCAGAAATCTAAATTTTCAGTGATTCCTCAGATATACTTTTGGGTATGTCATTGTGTCACCTGTATCACTGGTTTAATAAATTATGGCATGTCATCTTGGTCTGCTGAGTCTCCAGGCATACTTTGGTTAGGGCAAGGGCACAACGACTTTCACGTAAAAAAGAAGGAAAAAGAAAGAAAAAGACACAAAAAACTAAAATGCTAAGCCACAATGATTGAAATAGCCTCAAATCCTTCCAACTCTAATACTATTAAATGTTAGTCACTATTAAGGCGAAAATGGTGCCATAGTTTGACCGGTACCCTGGATGATAAGATGGCCAAGACAAGACCAAGAAAAAGATGATGTCAAGTCTCGCTTCCCCATGTAACCTTAACGGACAATTACCGGCCACACTAAAACCCAGTCTCAAGAGGCAATGATCGACTCGGGATGAAGTCCTGGTCGGCTCAACTTTCCACTCGGCCAATCCCGATCTTTTTGCAGAGAAAGACTCGGTATAGTCGGCTGTGGCTGATTCAACCCCGCAAATTGCCTTCAACCATTCATTCATTTGCGTCTTGGCCAATACAACCCTTGGGTCACGGTGACAAGTCTGTGCGACAATCCTTTCTTGGGAAAAAAATACCTCAAAACGTGGATCCGAGTGCCGTTTAAGTACCTGTTTTGAGTAGTGGCTTTTCAAATCGAACGGCTGGTACGGCTGGTTAAACTCCGCACCGGTGCTCCAGGATCTGCGTTTATCTTCCCCGTCCAGGATACGAGTGTGGGGATTTAATCCACGAGGAGGATAGACTCCTCCAGGGCTTAAGCTTCTGGCTTTATTTAAGTGCTTTGGAATGTCCTTGATTTTGCTCACAAGAAATCATTCAATTTATTTTTCTAGTGCTGCTTGAGAGGCACTGATAATGAAACTCAGGGTACGTAATTGCCTACCCATTCGACCCTCATTAGGGCTTCAAACAAACGCGGCCCCCCCGCAAAGAAAAGAAAAAACTGATTGGACACTAGAACCTCGCGCGCTGGGCGCTGCTTTTAACAGCAGTCCATGGCCTTCCAAGCCAGGGGACTCAAAGCAAACACAACCCCCGTGTGGCTAAGATCTTAAAGCGGCACGAAGGCTCCAATCAGAAGGCCGCCAACTCAAGCCACGTGTATGAGACTAAATTCGACGGCGTAACGTGGGATGAGGAGAATTGGCTCCTCAAGACAACTATCTTGGATCAGGGCCATTATCAGTCGCGTGGCTCCGTAGCAAATGGTTACCTTGGTATCAATGTGGCCAGCGTGGGCCCCTTCTTTGAGCTCGACGAAGAAGTAGACGGCGATGTCATCAACGGCTGGCCGCTCTTTTCACGACGACAATCATTCGCAACCATCGCGGGTTTCTTTGACTCCCAACCAACCACAAACGGTACCAACTTTCCTTGGCTATCCCAGTACGGATGGGACACGGCAATCAGTGGTGTTCCTCACTGGAGTGGACTGATCCTCGACTTGGGCGATGATGTCTATTTGGACTCCACTGTGGATAGCAGCACTATTACTGATTTCCAATCCACCTACGATTTCAAGGCTGGTGTCTTATCATGGTCGTACACCTGGTCTCCTGAGGACAAAGGCTCTTTCCAGATCACCTATCGACTGTTCGCCAACAAGTTGAACATCACGCAAGCCGTGGTGCATATGGAGATCATTCCGTCAGTCGATGCCGATGCGACCGTGGCGAACGTGCTCGACGGGTACTCAGCGGTACGAACCGACTTTGTTGAATCCGGTCAAGACGACGGTGCCCTCTTTTCGGCTGTGCGACCCTGGGGTATCTCCAACGTCACTGCATATATCTATGCTAACCTGACCGGATCGGCCAATGTCGACCTGTCATCCCGCACTCTCGTGACTGGGAAGCCCTACGTGAATACCAACGAGTCATCCGTCGCGCAGACTGTGAATGTTAAATTCACCGCGAAGGAACCCGTCCGCATCACCAAGTTCGTCGGCGGAGCCTCGACTGATGCTTTCGCCGACCCCAAACAGACAGCCAAGGAAGCTGCTTCTGCGGCACTGACAGCGGGCTACACCAACTCTCTGCAGTCACACGCCTCCGAGTGGGCTAATATTATGCACGAGAATTCGGTCGACCGCTTCACCGATCCGACCACTGGAAAGCTCCCTGAAGACCAACATGTCATTGATTCGGCTGTTATTGCCGTCACCAACATTTACTACTTGCTGCAGAACACCGTGAGCCAGAATGCCATCGCTGCCGTCTCGAACGCCACTGTCAATGAGACCAGCTTCTCCGTCGGCGGACTCACCTCCGATTCCTATGGTGGCCAAGTCTTCTGGGACGCTGACGTCTGGATGCAACCCGGTCTTGTGGCGTCGCATCCCGAAGCTGCACAAGGGGTGACCAACTACCGAGTCGCTAAATACCAGCAGGCAAAGGAAAACGTCAAGATGGCGTTTACCAGCTCAAAGAACCAGACTCGGTTTGACCCCTCAGCAGCCATCTACCCTTGGACGAGCGGGCGCGCCGGAAACTGCACGGCGACTGGCGCCTGCTTTGACTACCAGTATCATCTCAACGGTGACATCGGACTCTCCATGATCTATCAATGGGTCGCTAGCGGCGATACGGACTACTTCCAGGAGAAGCATTTCCCGGTCTACGACTCGGTGGCTACGCTGTATTCCAACCTCGTTGAGCGAAATGGATCTAGCTGGACCTTGACGAACATGACCGACCCGGTAGCTACTGCCATCCCCAACCACCCCAACGCACTTTGCTAATAGCTTTTAGGATGAGTATGCAAACCACGTCGATGCGGGTGGCTTTACGATGCCCCTCATCGCTCAGACCCTGGAAAATGCCAACATGTTCCGCGAGCAATTCAACCTCGAACCCAATGACACTTGGACTGAGATCTCAGAGAACGTCCTGCTGCTGCGCCAGAACAATGTAACCCTCGAGTACACCTCGATGAACGGTACGGCCGTGGTCAAACAGGCAGATGTCGTCCTAGTCACCTACCCACTGGCTTACGAGACCAACTACACGGCCGAGATGAGTCTTTCCGACCTCGACTATGTACGTCCCTCTCCTCACTTTCCAAACCCACATCATCCTCGCATACTAATACTGATAACCAAAAAAAAAAAGTACGCAAACAAACAATCCGCCGACGGCCCCGCAATGACCTGGGCCATTTTCTCCATCGTAGCGAGCGACGTCTCCCCATCCGGCTGCTCCGCCTGGACCTACCACCAATATTCCTACGACCCCTACACCAGAGGCCCCTTCTTCCAGCTCTCCGAACAAATGCTCGACAACGCCAGCATCAACGGCGGCACCCACCCAGCCTACCCCTTCCTCACCGGCCATGGTGGCGCAAACCAAGTCGTGCTCTTCGGATACCTCGGCCTCCGTCTCCTCCCCGATGAAGCAATCCACATCACCCCCAACCTGCCCCCGCAAATCCCCTACGTCAAATACCGAACCTTCTACTGGCGCGGCTGGCCCATCGCCGCCGAATCAAACTACACCCACACCACCATCCGCCGCGACACAAAGACCGCTCCCCTCTCCACAGCCGACGAACGCTTCCGCAACGCCACAATCCCCGTCCATGTTGGCAGCGACGGAGAAGAAACCTACACTCTCCAATCAACCGGAAGACCTCTGGTTGTTGAGAACCGTCAGATCGGCAGTATCCCCACCATGCAAGGAAACCAGATCCAATGCCAGCCGATCACGTCTCCGGATGAGTACACGGCAGGCCAGTTCCCCATCTCGGCTAACGACGGCGCAACGTCCACGAAGTGGCAGCCTGCTTCTTCAAATCTCTCTTCCATTACCGTTACGCTGTCAGATACGCAGTTGGCGAATGCCGTATCTGGTTTCCATTTCGATTGGGCTTCGGCACCCCCGGTCAATGCGTCGGTGATTTTCCATGAGGAGGTTATTGAGAATCCTGCGTCTGTGTTTGCATTTGATACCCAAGACCAGGACCAGGATGAGAAGTATAGAATTGTTCTGACTTTGACGGATATTGAGCCTTCCACGATTTACACGGCCGAGGAGGCGAACCAGGTTCGCATTCCGGTTGGGAATATGACTACTACGCAGCTTAAGGAGACTGTGAAGCCATCGAGGTATGCTACTTTGTTGATTGCCGGGAATCAGGCTCTCAGTGGTGAGCAAGAGGATGCAGGCGCCACAGTGGCGGAGTGGGTGATTTTGAGTCAGGAAAGTGCGCAGTCTCAGTCAGCTGCTAATACGGAGCGGAGGGGTATGAATGTTCGGGATAGGGCTTTGTTGGAGAGACTGAGGAGGTAGATTTGGTTGCTTTTACTTTGTGATTGGTTGTAGTACTACTAATAGGGAATGGACTTTCCTCTCTTATGAGACATCTTGCTATGGACGGTCTTTTAAAAGTCGTCTTTACTAGAGAGACTGGCCTCAGCAGTAAGGCCCTTGCTACCTATCCTCCTAGATATTAGTACGTAACTATAACTATAGGGAGAATCCACCAAACGGGAGATGCCGATGGACCGATAGCCCCAGTTCTGCCTAATGGGGCTAGGGTTAGGGATCGACCAAGTTAATTAATGGGCTGTCACTTCAATCAAATCACATCATTGATCATGGCCCCCAAAATGAATGATGACTTGGCGTCAGCAGTCTCCGGATTATTTTCGGGACGGTCTTGCCCGGGGTGTTCGTGGATTTAATTAAAATAAAAACCATTTTGCGACTCTCCCTCCACCTTCTTCTCCGACAAGCTTCTGCTTCATTCAGGTGTATTATTCCCCTTTCCCCCCCCCAACCACTACTCCACCCCTCCACTATCCTTTCATATCATACCGGCAAGATGAGCGCTACGACAGCCGTGCCCGTTGGGACCAAATCTGAGCCTCAGAAGCTGACCGGCTTGAACCTCTATTCGCGATTCGCTTTCGCCGGTGCCGTCTGCTGTTCCGTCACTCACGGAGGTCTCACTCCCGTCGATGTGTAAGTTGCGACCAATTCTAGCGAAGGATCGAAAACCACATCAGTTCGATAAACAACGTCGCAACAAGGTGACTGACACATATATACCTCTTGAACAGCGTCAAGACCCGTATCCAGCTCGACCCGGTCACCTACAACCGCGGCCTAATCGGTGGCTTCCGCCAGGTCATTCAGAATGAAGGCGCCGGCGCCCTTTTAACCGGTGCCGGTCCTACCTTTGCCGGTTACTTCCTGCAGGGCGCGCTGAAGTTCGGTGGTTATGAATTCTTCAAACAGCAGTCCATCAACACTATCGGCTATGAGAATGCCAGAAACAACCGGATCGCTGTCTACTGTGTTTCGTCTGCTTTTGCTGAGTTCTTCGCCGATATTGCCCTCTGTCCGCTTGAGGCTACCCGTATCCGTTTGGTGTCGGAACCTACCTTTGCCAGTGGTCTTGTCTCTGGCTTTGGTAAGATTGCTCGCCAGGAGGGCCTTGCTGGTTTTTACTCTGGCTTTGGACCTATTCTTTTCAAGCAGTATGTATATACATAAAACTAACCTCGATGGTTTGGCTCTCATGACTCACATATGGTAGGGTCCCATACACCATGTCCAAGTTCGTTGTCTACGAAAAGGTCGCCGAGTTCGCCTACACCAACTTCTTCGATAAGGAGAAGACCAGCGACGGCATGCAGACTACCATCAACCTTGGTTCTGGGTTGATTGCCGGTTTCGCCGCTGCGATTGTTTCTCAGCCTGCCGACACTATGCTTTCCAAGATTAACAAGACCAAGGGTCTCCCCGGCGAGGGCACGACTAGTAGACTGATTAAGATCGCTAAGGAGCTTGGTCTGCGTGGTTCTTTTAGCGGTATCGGCGCCCGTCTCGTCATGGTTGGTGCTTTGACTGCTGGACAGTTCGCTATCTACGGTAAGTATCGGAGGGTTGAAATCACTTGCATAGGATTGATGGGTGAGGGCTAACGTATGTTCTTTTTTCGGTAGGTGATCTCAAGAAGGCTATGGGCGCTGTAAGTTATTATCCCTAAATTCTGAATAGAGTGTTACTGACCCCTTTCACTAGGTTGGAGGTGTCGAGATCGCGAAATAGATGACCGCGACCGATGAGGTGTTGTAGAACGATGTACATCAATAGAGCATAGAGGTACTCGGGGGTATCTGAATCTACTATAGACGCATGTACATAACCATTCTCAAATTGTATCTATTTTAAGAGAGCTTCGAACTTTGCGAAATGAAGTTGTTTCTGCTTACCAATGACTGGAATTTGTCGTACAAAAGCTGAAATACTCCACATATTTGGACAGGATCGCGCACTAGACCTGGCCCATAATGATATAATCACTCTGGATTTGAATGCTGCGATAGTCATCGCATGACGGTACTCGACTCTGGAGGAGAGTGATGATTTAATCTTCTGTCTGCATCATCACTTGCCGGAGTTGAGGAGCGTGTTTGCGGATGACCTGTGCAGATACCCAGTCCCAGTTTCCGATGGAATAGGCGCAGTGTTTTGCCCTGGATGCCATGGCGTTGATGCGACCCGGCGAGGTCAGGAAGTCCGGATATGCGCTGCTTTTCGTGAGCATGACGATTACGATGTCCCCCCTCGGATGCGTGGCTTCGTCTCCATTCCCGGGTATGTTTCTTCCCATTTCTGCGCGGCTATAGCCACTTGCGCCTTGTACGGAGAGAGACGATCAGAGTATTTCGACAGTACTGCATGATGGGTCGATGACTCTCACTAAGCGGGTGGCAATTTCTGCTTCTCCGTGGTTGAGGATCGACTTGGAAGCGTCGCAGGATGTCTGGCCCGCGTAGTGCACGAACCTTGCCATGTGTAATTGTCCCACCCAACAGTCACTGTGCCGTCAAACAGGTGCTTTACGCTCATGGGAGTGATATTGGATATCTAACATGACAGACGGGTATCCAGCGATATGGAGGACCCTGTTCACGCTGGACATGATCGAAACGCGCGGAACAACAACTCCGGATCCCTGAAGAAACTCGCCTCGTCGAAGACCACGGCGTGGGGCTTGAATCCACGCCCTTCCAACTCTCGGATATTCATGCCCGTAATTCTGGTGCCGGAGAATGCAGTAACAAAAAGTTCCCGATTCGGAACTAATGATCATACTAGAAATTACAGCATCCAGGGAAGCCATTTCTCGGTGCTGATGTGCGGATGGTCATATAGCCACAGCGTGACAGAGAGAGAGGCGAGATGAGACAAATGAGATGGGAAGAGGAAGCCCGGGGTGGGTCAACGCGTCTTTTAAAAGAAACAGAAGGGAATAATCATTTCCTGACAGTGAGTAAGAGAAGGTGAAGAGCTGAAGGTTCTTCCCATAAGAAACCTGCCTATGGAATTTGTCCAGTGCAAAAGGAAAAAAATAAAAAATAAAAATAAAAATAATTAATCAAATAAAAAATGATGCACCTTTTGGTTATTGTCTATGGTTTTAACCTTCCGCACACACTGTCCTAGGCAATAGACTGAAGTCAACTATAGCTCATTTGTGCCTCACTTGTGCCTATTTTATTCCTCTACCTCCTATCTCCTTATGATAATTATTGTTTCTATACAACACTAGCTACCACGTGCCTACTGCTAATTCTTCAGTCACCTACTTATTTATGACGTCGGGGTCGCACATTCCACGGGTGCCTAACTGAGGGAACTGCAATCCAGAGCAAGTCGACGATCCCTTGCTGAAAATCGAAGGTTTCAATGCATATCCACAACAAGGCGTGAGAAAGGAGAGAAAGATATTGAGGGAGTTAAAAGATTAGCGCTAGTGCCATTAGCTATTCCACTGGTTCATAGATCCAACAAGCTAAATACAGCCACCGATATGAAACCACCTCTACATATCACGTCCATCCGAGAAACATAACACCAGCCTGGAAGGCAAGTTAATAATACGGCTGCGAGTATTCCCACTCGTTCAGCCTCGCCTCGCGTGCTGGTATGGGAGGCTGGATATTCAACTTTTGGTATACGCCCCGAATCCGATGCGCTAGTATGTCATCTTCGGTTACCCAATCGTCATCATAGTCTGTACATGTCGAGCCACCAAGAATGTAAATCACAAGGTCTGTCTCAAGCGTCCTGCTCGTCATCTCTTCTATACCACGCCATCCAGGAGATTCAGTGTTGCGCCACCAGATGGCGACCGGGTTGTCAAGCCTAACCATGTCACGATGGAATAGAAAGGATTCGAAATATTCTTCCATCCGCAGGCCATTCTCTCTTGTCTGTGCACTGGGGTCAACACTAGGAAAGTATTACATGGAAAGCAGAAAGGTATATGTACCGAGATTTCATGGAAAGTATAACTCTCACTCATAGCAAAACAGGAAACGAGGATTCCAATTCTGAATATAGGAGGCTGCTGGACAAGCATCCGACGCCAGCTTGCTTCAGGTCTAATATACGCCTCAAGCTTCTCAGGTCGCTGCAGCATATCCACGCTGGCTAGCAAAGTTGTGTTTGATTTGAAGAAGCTTGGAAACATTTTTGCAAGTAAGGGATTTTGCACTTTGGTACTCGCAGATGACGAGTCCGTTGGGATGAAAAAGAGTGCTTTTTGAACAGGTACTGATTCTTGAATTATCTGGTACCAGGTCTGGCATGTTCGCTGGGCCGTGAGAAGGGTTTGATTGTCTAGCTGTAGTAAGATCAACTCGAGAAGCTCGAATGTCGAGAGGACAATATCTTGCGCGTTTTGGGTCGCCATCTTCCGGATTTCCGTGTACAGTCAATGGTTGTCTGAAGTGATTATTTTTGCTCGCTGACATGCCATATGCATGCCAAGCCTTGTTTTAATTGGTTGTTCAGTTCTCTCTTGGCATTGTTTGAACGTGAATCACTATATTTGCTCCCCAAGCTGAGCTGGAGTGGCTATTCAAACTCTTTCGTGGCGGTTGTTTTCATGGAGATGCTATAAATCATTTAGGCAGCGAGATCGGCGCCTATCTTGCCAAGAAAGTGGGGACCGGTATCTGGTACTTGAGATAAATAGACCAAGAGACAAAGCTTGTCAACATCTTTTAACAACAATGTCGCACAATAATTACAATCATATACTGAGTAACCTCTGCCCCGGGGACTCGACAGCAGAGAGGCAAGAAACCTTGAGCCGTGAACGAGTAGGGAAGCTGGGAAGCTGGTTTGTGGAAGACAGACTAACGCAAGAATGGATCAACGGCTCTGGTCTACAGCTTCTCTGGGCTTACGGACCGGGTAAGTATGGTACATTTGTGTCGGGCATGAAAATGCTAACAATCAATCAGCTGCAACGGGGAAGACATATATCAGCTCCCTTGTTGTTGATCATATCCGCTCAAAGGAGAGCCGATCAGGAATTGCAGTATTCTATTTTGATGACAGCCATCCGCAGTATAATGTTGCGGATTTTGGTGTTGCATTCCGTTCAATATCTAGACAGCTTGTGGCTCAACTTACTGACCCTTCTGCTGATATCATTAATCTAGCAGAAGGGTACGCTGCCTTTGGCTCTCTAGATGGAAGTAAACCTACCGGACTGTGGAACCTGATCATCTCGTCTTTTGACTCGATCTTCGTGGTATTCGATGCTGTCAATGCTTCTGAAGCTGCACTGAAGGATATGCTCGTCTACCTTGGAGGTAACGATGTTCAGGAGGCTCGTTTGCGCATTCTTATAACCAGTCGCTATCCGTCACCCCGTTCACTTCTCCGAACCTACGAACTGCCAACCATAGTAACGAGGGCAAGCGACAATGACCTCATGAATTACATCGTACACGAAGTAGGAGCTACATCAGGCGAAAAACTCTTATCTCCCATACTAAAAGCCGGTCATAAGGCTGTGTCTGATATTATTCGGATGTTGGACGGCGTGTATGTCTTCCTCCCCTCGTCTTTACAGCACGATTGCTAATATCAAGGAAAGCTTCCCGCCACTACCTCAACACAGAACCATTCCAGATACATTGAATGAGCTAACTCAAGTCCTATATAATGAACCACCTTCGACAAAGCCCAACACGCTTAGCCAGCTCGCATTAGCTCCTTTAGCAAAAGCAGAGCACGGACGAAATACCCTTCACATGCTCCACCTAGTCTCGACACTAGAAGAAATCGGCTATAAGCCGACAATATCCCAGGTTGTGGACTCCCTACCTTTTCTCGGCATATACAAGAAAGAGAACCTTCACTACACCTCCTCCGATGTGGCAAACATGTGTACTCGCCTTGTCTCTTTCAGCGCTCGCACCCAAGCGATGCGAATCCGGTCCTCTCTTCTCAAGAACCATTTACGCGAAGAAGTTTCCAAAAGCAATATCAAAGGGACAATGCTTCGTGCTGCCCTGTCTTACCTATCACAGGAGGACTTCCAAAGTGGAGCCTGTAATTCATCAGCGAGTCTAAAGAAGCGATTCCAAATCCATCCGTTCCTCCCATTCGCTGCACGGATGATATCACTCTATACCTCCAGGGTACCTCACCAACAGGAAGCTCTTGACGACTTCCTGCGATTCGCATCTCACCGTGGCTCAATTGACACCTACCTTCAGGCAGCAGATGCCTGGCCATATCAGGATGATGACAGCTATGACGAGCTTGAAAGCACTGAACAGCGCTGGGCGTATTTTCCGCGTGGTTATGGACCGCTCCATGTTGCTGCTCATATTGTAGGTGGACGTGCGTTTGTTAAGGCTCTACTCCAACAGGGGGAGGATATCGAGGCAAAATCAGGTAATGGGCAGACGGCATTACATATTGCTGCTGGGATCGAAGATGAATCTGAAACGGCGAGGACTCTTCTTGAATATGGAGCCAATGTATCAGCGGTTGATGACGATGGAGAGACACCGCTATCTATTGCTGTTGTCCAGGGGGCTCTGGAGACGGTAAAGCTACTTGTGGAGTTTGGTGCTGATGTTGGGAGACTTGATACGTCTATACTTGTGGAATGTGCTGAGGAGAGGAGAGATGTTGTTGAGTATTTGACTAGTTTGGGGGTGGACTTTCCGGATGGTGTTGATGATGCAATGGAGGAGGATAAGGAGAACTGATACTTTTTTGCACAGGTTATATACAAAGTGTGTGTGCTTTACCATTATACCCGAACTTAGTATGGTAGAATCGAGTCATCTCCCGACGCTTCGGGCCGAGTTTGTGTTGAAGATGGTAGTTTTTAATGAGTATACCGTTGTTCCAGGGCATAGTAGAACCGCAGAACCTCAATAGCGAGGAAATACTGTATTATCTATTGTAGTTATTATGTATCGGATTCCTTTATAAGTGATTTCCCCTCCATCCAGCTGATACATCTATGTATGGGGAGCTCAAACTACACACAGCCGAATACTCTTCCATTTGTTCCGAGTTCCTTCTCTTGATGTTGCCATTGACACCCTTCGCTTTAATCAAGTGAGACATAAGATTCAGCCTCGTACATGTGAAACAAACATTGGTACTTATGACCCAATCACCAAGGAGCTGTGCCAAGTGACATAAAAGAGGGGGCGTTGCATGAAGCATGAGAAGTAGCTACATACAAGGTAACATCGTCCTTACTCTTTCTCCAATGATTATTCGACAACTAGATGCAGCATGTCAGTGTTGGCAATGATCCAACTCCCTGTATAGACCTGTAAACTCCGTGACAGAGATTGGGCTCTGCAAGCGTTGGCCCTGCAGACTAACCCCGACCCCGCCTGTTAACGGCATCCTCGGGTTGATCCCATAATTGATGTCGACACATCAAGGCTCACCACATTGATCTGGCATGACTGTGTGCTCGAAAATAGGCTGGGAAAGGTCATATCAAAGTCAGTCATTGGTGGATGGATTCGGATTGAAAACTTACGAGGAAGTCAACGATCTATCTCGGCTTCGGGAAAATGTGGCACGCTAGGCCAAGAAATGCTTCTGCATGTGGAGCAAGAGTGCATCTTGATTTCACATTGGGCTGGCCACACTTGCAGATGTATTGTTACAGCCTCTGACTAAGGATATCTGCCGGACGATACTTCCGTGTTTGCTCTAGGATCATTGACAGATCGAGGTGGGTGGGGGAGACTCCGTATGAATATTCATTTGACGAGCGCACAACGGTAACCTAGAAGATATAAGCACAATATACAATCATTCAACGACCGATAGTGGTGCCTGTTTCTCATTATCGAATGTAAACCACAGTCACCGTTTATGTGGTTATGCCGGGCTGGCGCGGAAGGCAATGCTACGTCACGCTCCACCTGCCTCACAGTCTGACTAAACCACTCCATGCATTCTTTGGTTCACAAACCGAATGGTTGGTTGAAAGTAAATACGTACAGATCTTTACAGCGCGGGGTATGCGGGGCCTAGTGGAAGCATTTGGACTTGCAAGCATCCAAATACGTATTTGCTGATTGTGTGATATCCGAGACTTACCTACAGCTAGACACGTCGCACACTCTGCCACTTCACCGTAAGGACCACCTCTAACAGGGATCTCAAGTCGAAGAAAACTGACTCGATGACGAAGTCTATGCTATAAAGATAGGCCAGGAATGCCTGATGTATCCCAAACAGTCAGTTCATATCATCAAGCATTCGAGTCGTATCTAGCTTTCATACACCTCTACTCAGTTTCAGTAATATCTGCTTGTAATCATGACTTCAACATCCTATCCACCCGACGACCCTACCGACATGACAAATGCCACGCGAGGACTGATTACCAGTCTAGAGCCATGCGTGGTTTACTCGGACACCGACCCATCCCGAGCCATCTGGGATAACGACTCTTTCGACTTTTTGGCAGAAGAGTACCCACCTCATTTCGCAAACCCTTCGCTCTGGAGACAGTCTCAACTTTGCCAAAAGCAGGGCCTTTTCAGAGTTCGTCCTGGCATCTACCAGGTCCGCGGACTAGATCTCTCCAACATCACTTTCATCGAGTGTCCGAACACGAAGGGAGTGGCTGTTATTGACCCGCTCACATCTGTTGAGACTGCCAAGAAGGCCCTTGGACTGTATCATGGCCAGTTCCCGGATAGGACTATCAAAGCTTTGATCTACACCCATTCTCATGTGGACCATTTCGGCGGAGCGAAAGCCATTGCAGACGCTGCTGGTGACGGCCTGAAGGTGTACGCGCCTAATGGATTCCTCGAACATGCCGTGAGCGAGAACGTCTACGCTGGAAACGCCATGGGCCGTCGAGCGGTCTACATGTACGGCGAGTCCCTGCCGCGGCAGCGAGATGGCCAAATCGGCTGCGGGCTGGGTCTCACTGTTTCAACCGGCGTATCGGGACTGATTCCGCCCACTACTAATATCACACGTACGGGGGAGAAGATCATCGTCGACGATGACCTTGAAATTGAATGCCAGTTAACTCCAGGAACTGAGGCGCCGGCTGAAATGAACATGTATTTCCCTCAGTACAACGCTCTTTGCATGGCTGAAAATGCTACTCATACTCTTCACAACATTCAAACCCTGCGCGGGGCTTTGGTACGCGACGCTCGCGTTTGGGCTAAGTACCTTGATGAGGCTATCGTTCGATATGGGAAGGATGCCCATGTTGTATTCTCCAGTCATCACTGGCCGACATGGGATAACGAGAACGTCAATGAGTTCCTGAACAAGCAGCGTGATCTGTACGCCTATCTGCATAATGAAACTCTCCGTCTTCTCAACACGGGCCAAACAGGCATAGAAATTGCCGAACACTTTCATCTTCCACCATCCTTGAACAACACCTGGAGCGCACGGGGCTACTACGGTTCAATCAGTCACAACGTCAAGGCAATCTATAATCGCTACATGGGCTGGTTCGACGGAAACCCCGCTCACCTGTGGGAACATCCACCTGTGGCAACCGCAAAGCGCTACGTGAAATGCATGGGCGGGATAGAGAAAGTGATCGACCTGGCTAACGAGTTCACGGACGAGGAGGACCTTCGCTTCGCTGCAACACTCCTGAACCATGCTGTCTATGCTGACCAAAACAATGACCGGGCCAGAAATAAGCTCGCATCTGTCTATCGCAAACTGGGATACGGCGCCGAAAACGGTGTCTGGCGTAACTTCTACCTTACTGGTGCGCGCGAACTGCATCCCCAGAACAAACCTGAGGGTTCCCAGCTAGTTATGTCGGCTGAGATATTGATGGCTCTTGACCTAGAGCAATTGTTCGATAGTATTTCTATCCGTGTGGATGGGCCGAAAGCATGGGGTCGGTCATTCACGATTGACTTCATGATCACGGACATGAGGAGAGGATGGCATTTGAACTTGAGTAATGGTGCCTTGACTGGCCATGAAATCGAGTACCGGGAGCCGTCGGACACGACAGATGCGTCTTTGGAAGTTTGGCTGACACATAAGGATCTGGCTGCTCTGATTGCTGGAGGCCGAAAGGATCTTGATGGCCTTACTACGGCCGGCGACGTGAAATGTTGGGAGACGCTGGTGTCATTGCTCACTACACCTGACCCTGCTTTTGCGATTGTGACGCCCAGAGCGATAAATGATTCATCTTCCTAAAATGGGTAATATATCTTAGGCTGTTATACTTCACAGGGTTCACGTACCACTGTTGGGTTGTTATGCACGTTTGTCTTTAACAGCTATTGGATTTGGTTCTATGAAACTCAGTTACTCTGAAATTCCAATGGAGTATAATCAATAATTTTAAGTCTAGGAAAGGTTTATTTAATAGGAAATTGAACATCTGTGTTGTGAATATGAGGATTAGTACCATTTAGCGTGTCCCGTCAAACCCCCTGACGAATCCATATCATTGTATCTACCACCCGTTTGCGAGCGTCGAGATAACGGTTCTGGTACATAGGGTATAACTGTCAAGGCAATTTTGCCGGGGAAAGCCCCCAGTCACTGAGGAGCTCACATTTCACGCGAAAGGGGAAGAAAGATATCATAGATAGAAAGACCAGAGAATACTTGTGCATCAATTCCTAGAAGGCCTCAACAACCTAGATACATCTTAAACACTTCGCTCCATCCTCCCCAAACCTCCATGTACATAAGCATATTTCCCCAACCCCCTCCATCTGATATTCCTAGGATCCTCAAAGCAAGCCTGGACCAAGCAAACACCCCTCGCCCTCACCATAAATACAATCACTGTAGAAACGACACTACAGCTGTCTAGCAAGAGCACTTGCAGATATTCCAGCCAATAACACAGTGGGACGACTCAATGCCGGAGCTGATATCGCCCTTCTTGCATCCATGAGATCTCACACCCTCACCGATACATTGTGCGTTGCAACGGCCGGCCCAATCTGTCTTGCAGCCACCTTCCGCAGTCCAGGACTTTCTGGCTTGAACGTTCGCGGTGTCTCTGGCTTCAGCTTCCGCGGGAGCAGCTGCGGCGAAGGCCATCAGGCCGGTGAGGACGACGAAGAGGGACTTGATTTGCATGTTGCTGTTGTATTGACTACTTTATGCATGAAAGGTTAGCTTTTGCTAATAATTCAATGAGCTGATGGGATAGGGAGGCTGCATACAATGTGGGATGATATTTAAGGCCTTGAAAGAACCAGAATTGGTGCGGTGAAGAAAGATGTAGTCGAACTCTGACAATGAAACGATCAGATGATTTTGTAATTGATGATATCCTGTCAACAGCCGGGAGTATTGACCCCTATTTATACCTTTGAGTGTGGCAAGTCTTTCACAGAATTACTCAGTTGTAAGAGTACCATCACTGAACTATACGAACGACGAGTCCTACAGGAATGTATGGAATCCAGTATAAACAATATTATTGGCGGAAAGTATGACACGAAGAGACCCACATCACTAAGAACGATTAAGAATCAATCTGCGAGTGGGTTACATTTCATCCATCGAGTCGCGGGGATAAACTATGATCGACATGCTTTTCTGCATGTCTATAAATATATCCACCCAATGTAATGGACACTTTACTGATGTGGATCTCGTCAGGGACATATACGAGGAGCCTCATCAAAACCGGATATCTTCACTAGTGTCATATCAATTCCTGAACGGGAATGCATGACTCTTCGTATTTGTAATCGACAGTTCATTCCGTTTCTTGGCCCTCAAGGAAGGCTCGACACGTATATGGATTTGCCTGCTCGTATTCGCTTTTTCCCCTTGCATGTCATACTGGCCTTCGCTTGGAGTCGTTTTAGAAGTGATTTTCACCCCCTTCTTCGTATCTGCGCTTCAAGGAGCGGTGTGACAATCCTGATATTTCTGGGCTGTGAGCTCAGCTGAAGAACCTGAAGTACGAGTGTTTCTCTACTATATTGGATAGGCCCACCACGCCTTCTACGATTCGCTATAATTAGGCACCTTTCAGTCTCCTATAAGCTACGATCGGCATGCTCAAGGCTCCTGCGTCAGTGCAAAGGACATGTTTGGACTCAGGAGGTATGGCGGGTGTCCATGGCTTGAGACTCAAATGGTAAAGCGTCAGGTAGCAGCAAGGAGAGCAGAGTTTCGAGGGAGGATGCATGAACAAACCTGGGTAATATGCATTGGGGTTTAAGCCTGGGAATACCAACGGCCTGGAGATAATTATACGATATACGAAGTCCAAGGTTCAACCTCACACGGATAATCATATTCCTACATCATCTATATAGTTACTGTACAATCCCATGGTGCTAGCGTAGCTATTCTTGGAATTCGATCAACCCTCTGTGAAAGTATAAAGCTGCGTCAACGGACTTTCAAACACAGCATCCCAGTGCTTAGTAACCGTCTCACATAACCCAGTCTTCGTCTTCCACGCGTCAAACGCATGCTCCAAGGTACATGTAACGGTTTTAGTCTCTTCCCAAAGATCTCGTTCTGCGTCATACCCAAGCCGTTTCAGCGTCTCCTCTTTGGACGTATACGCTCGACCAGGGTGACCATCCTTGTCCTGTGTCTTTTTACTAAATAGGTCCTCGCCAGCATTGAACTTTGGGCTATATGCATGCAGCCAGTATCCACGAGGCGCTTTGGCAACAGACTCATCTCGCACTCGCCATCGGCCCTGGCGTGTTAGTTTGTAGTCCTCTATTGGATCCGCGTGCAGCATGGCAGCCCCTAACACACCCCCATCCGGTGCAGGATGCCCTAAGTCCGCCACCTTTTCACCGACAGTATGAAACTTCTCCCCAAGGGCACTTGCAGCTAGCACGAATGTATCCTTATCACCCTCTCCTGGGGCGCCTTGGGAGATCATCGTATAAAAATAGGACGCATGATAGTTATAGTAGGCGGAGAGCAAAAGGCTCCTGAAATGAGTCTTTTTTGAGATGAGAAACATCCCGGCCTCGGTGGACTGTCGGGCTGTCGTGGGGATTATGGCTTGACGAGAGATGTTGTAGTACGTTGGCGACACTGTATAAGACCAGAAGTCGGGCCAGGTAACAAGACCCGTGGATGTGAATGGCTTGGAGGTCAACAGATTGGTAGGATCATAAAGGAAGAAACAGTCTGAATCCATCCAGATAACATCCTGAAACGACGAAAATAGGATCGAGAATGCTTTTAGTTGAAAATGTTCAAGGTCGGGTTTTGCCCCATCCGGGCCTGTGAATACTTCGGAAAGCACCACGCATTTCCCATTTAGTGAAGGTAGTACTACCTCACATATGTACGGTTCGTACTCAATCCAATCTTTCATGAAGAGCTCTACCGGCAGCCTTGCGCCGGTTCGCCGCAGCAGGCGCAGAAATATAATGAAAGTAGGAAGATACTTCCCACCTGCTGACGACACAATGCCTTTAGTTCCCCTTATATAGGCTCGCTCGATCTGAGTGTGCCGAATAGCTTGGACAAAGCTATCGTGGGCTACCTGCATTGGCTCTACAAAGCCATCAGGATCAACGAGGTGGTTTTCTTGCGGCGTACCGACGATCGGATTGAATCTATGCAGCCCGGCGTTGCCGTGCAATGTAGGTGGAGAACATTGAGGCCTGTGTTCTTCGAGCAAAGGATAAAGATGAAGCGAAAGCTGAGTCTGAGCATCCCGAAGGGGGATGCTCAACATCGAACCATAATACAGACTTCCTTTCCAGAAGATGGACGTGCTTAGAATGATGGCAGCTATCAGACATCTCACTCTGATAATCCTCCTGTTGCTACACTTCACATCATTCAACATGGTTGGGACTACGACTGGGGACGTGCCAGGCATCCGACACAACAACAATAGTAGGAGAGACAACACAAAGACCTAGTCAGCCTTTCACAAGTTGAGGCTCATTCAATCCACACTGAGAACCAAGCTTTTAAAGAGAAATATCGGGGCCATCAGGGGCAGTGGCCAGGGATACACATCTATCGTCTCACTATCTTTAGCGTGGATACCAGGGTCTGGCTTAACCACATTAACTATTTGTAAGTTGGTCGTTCCTGAGCAAGGTGCAGATACTCTACAGTTATTTCTTTTACCTTGATAACGTGTACTTTATCTCGAACTGCCACTCCGTTGGTATGTCTCTAAAGAATCAACAACCATTGGCCGTATATGCAACTGCTACAGAGAGAAACCATAAAACCAATGAGAATTTGGGCATAAGCGCCCTGACCCTAACACGGAGAACTGGAGATGCCGCCCCACAGGCGCGGTTACATGGGTGGATACTTAGGCCTTGTGGAGGGGTAGCGCTAGAGCCAACAAGGCTGAAATGGAAATAACTGTCTTGTTAGCGAAAAGACCCTGGTTAGGAAAAGAGGGGAAATATATTAGGTCGAGAGCTAGAGAATCACGAACTAGGGGCTTATCTCACTACAAGTTGTAGGTGTTCCGGTTCATGCCGAAAGCTCAATTTCTCTTTAGAAATATATCATATGACATGAGACCTTTTTACAGCCCTAGATACAACCGAGGGGAAAAAATAAAATAAATAAAAAAAAAAAAAAAAAAGTAAAAGTAAAGTAAACTCTAAACTCATTCCGGCCGCATCGGACGCTCACTATCAATCTCGAATACCGTAGGCCGTTGATTCAGAGGCAGCTCCACGGGATTCTTAGGCACGAAAGGCCCATACTGTTGAACGTATGGGTAAGCGCTCGATTGTAGCATCTTCATCTCTTGTACTTTCTTCTGATATGCGCGTCTTTGGAAAACAAGCAGGCACAAAGTCGCCACAAGACATGCGCCTAACCCAGCTCCCACGCCAGCACCAACAGCCACTGTAGTGGACGTTGCATGACAGTCGCCATTACAAGTGAGTGGTTCGTTACCGGTACCGGCTGTGACTGTCGCCGTACTTGTTGCTGTTACGGTCGCGGATGCAGAAGCTGAGCTGCTTGAATTCGTTGAGTTCGAGGAAAGTATCAATGTACCCATATCTAATTCAAATGCACTGTCGCAACAATCAGAGCCACTCAGGCTGCAACACCAGTGCTTGAGACTCTTATCCGGACAGGGGAGGATGTGGATGCCGTAGTCTGGTTTCATTGCTATAGGTGATGGATTTTTGGTTAGCCGGTGTCTCAATATATCTCAGAATATCGCAGGAGAAGCTAATCCCTTACACCCCGGACAAATGCTGAGGCAGTCGGAACTTTTCCAGCTCGAATCCGTGCAGCCATTTTGTAGAACGAGGCCGGTATACGGCTCGACCTGCGCAACGCAAAGCCCCGTTGTAGTGCAAACATCGTTTGGGTCACCGTTTTGTTTATTGGTCGCGCAGCAGGGACTATTTGCCTTATCGGGAAAACAGGGCTGTTGCTCATCCAGTGTACTTGCGCCGTTTGGCCAGTAGCATTGTCGAGCAATCGTGTGCGGTAGAAAGGCCGCTTGGATGAAGAGCCACAACAGGGCTTTCTGCGAGGTATTGAGATTGAGCAGCATCCTGTCAAGTTAACAAAAGAACGGGGATGGGTGTTATGATGTGATATAATTAAGTGGGCGCTTACAGTCCCTGATGGAGAATTGTCTCTGACTAAAAAGCTGCGAATCGCCGCTGCCGCCGTTCTACTTTAGGGCTTTTAGCGCTGCAGGGACAGCCGCTTATGCATAGACTACAAGGGTTTGAAACACCGACGCCAAAACACACTCGGTCTGCCTTGTGTCTATGGTGAGTTATTTTGCCAATCGTCCATGCAATGCCACATCCGCAGTGGTTATGGGCGCTGATGACCGGTACTAATTTTACACTTTCATTAAGTCACACTCGTCAATCCATAGCTGTCCGTCTCTAAGCAGTCGATATCACTATCATGGGCCTGTCATTTTTAATATGGGTGAGAGGCAAACATGAGGTGTGAGGGAAAATCACGCAAATCACTTCATCAAGAATAGCAAAACCACTGTGATATTGAGCCGGTCATACTTCAGCTACTGGTACTAATTTACAAGCCCTACCCCATATTGATAATTTCTACCCATCGTAGAAAGGATCTACAAGTGTGGTAATCGAACCCCTGCTGCACCTGCACCTGCACTGCGCCGCTGCCATTAATGGCACAGCGTCAAAATAGCTCAAGTCATACCCACTCACGGCGCTGCCTTGGCTAATGTCAAAGAAGCGCCTCCTCTTCCGGGCTACCGAGAGAATCTGCCCTGCTGGGTCAAATTGAAAATTAAAAGGGAAAAAGAAAAAGTACTATTGTGTACTTGAAGACGGATCAAGGAAGATGAGACCGGCTATAAATCGGGTTTCGTTCTCTTCTTTCCTCGACCTCTTCATCTGACCCACCTCACCTGCCAATTTGGCAACACTCAGGATTTATTTGTAAAATATGAAATATCACCTTCTGTCAAGGCGGCTCTTGAATGTCTCCGCATTCCTGTATCTTGGGCCTCTTCTTGTCTATGGAAAAGGGGAAAATGGGAACTCAAACTTTGATGTTTTCGATTACATCGATCCATTTATTGGCACATCAGACGGAGGTATAAATCCTCAAGCCTATTGTGGAATTGAATGGACCAAGAATTAACTGCATTCTAGGACATTCATTCCCTGGTGCAACATTGCCATTCGGTGAGTTGACTCGGCCCATAGGATAATGTTATATATCGTCTAACTGAGATTCTAGGCATGGTCAAGGCCGTAGCAGACACAGACGGTGCGAACCAAGGAGGCTTCGCGTCCGACGCATCGTATGTCACTGGCTTTTCACATACACATGATTCCGGAACAGGGGGTGTAAGTATAATCATTGTCCTCTGTTCATTGTCCACTGGTTTGCTAACTATCATCTGTAGCCCGGGTCGATGGGAAACTTCCCTATTTTTATCCACCCCGGCTGTCCGGACGATAACTTAACGAGATGCAGTTGGCAGGAATCAGATAGGGCTGTTGAGTGGGATCGAAAATCTACTAAAGCCAAACCAGGGGTTTTTAACATTTCATTGAGCAACGGAGTCCATGCGGAAATGACTGTGACGAACCATTCTGCTCTATATAGATTCAGCTTTCCAGAGGCTGCTCCCGACTCTCTCAATCCGGTTGTCCTAGTGGATATGGCTGACCTTCAACATTCACGACATAACGGCACGGCTTCGGTAGACCCACAGACCGGCCGATTTACTGGGAGTGCGACCTTCGAACCTAGCTACGGCATTGGGACATACAGAGTTCACTTTTGCGCGGACTTTAGTGGTCCTAGTCTTCGAGATACTGGAATTTGGCAGGATGATGAGGCCAGGCCGGGTAAAACCACAGTGTCACTCAACGCTAGTGGCTCAGGAGGAGCGTTCGCTAGATTTACTCCGCCCAAGGCGAATGGCACTATTGATGTAAGGGTTGGAATCAGTTTTATGAGTGCTGAGCAAGCCTGTTCCAACGCGGAAAAGGAGCAACCCAACTTTGACTTTGAAGATACCGTGGCAACAGCACAAGCTGCGTGGAAGGAGAAGATGAATGTCGTCAGTCTTGACACTTCTGGTGTTTCTACTGAGCTCCAAACCGTTTTTTGGAGTGGTATATATCGCACAATGATCAGTCCGCAGGACTATACCGGGGAAAACCCATTATGGAAAAGCGACGAGCCTTATTATGATAGTTTTTACTGGTGAGTGAGGGCTTCCCCTGCGACTCCGGCTAAAATAAACTTACGACTCCGCCTAGTATCTGGGATTCATTCCGTGGTATCCATCAATTGATCACATTGGTGGACCCCATTTCACAGTCCCGAATGCTTCGTAGCCTTGTGGATATCTATCGTCACGAAGGATATCTACCTGACTGCCGTATGTCTTTCTGTAAAGGTCTAACACAGGGCGGATCAAATGCCGATGTTCTCATTACCGAGGCCTATCTCAAGGGCATTCCCGACGTGGATTGGAACACATCCTACAAGGCTGTAGTGAAGGATGCTGAAGTTGAGCCTGAGAATTTCAATGTGGAAGGTCGTGGCAGCCTACAGAGCTGGAAGACACTTGGATATGTCCCAATCCATGATTCCAACACCACTGCCAAGGGGCTTCGCACTCGGAGTATATCAAGAACCGTTGAATATGCATATGACGATTTTTGCATTGCACAGATGGCAAAGACCATGGGTCGTGATGGCGACTATAAAAAGTATATGAAGCGTGCCGCCAACTGGGAAAATCTTTTCAAGCCGAACCAGACATCGTCTTGGCGTGGCTCTAATTATACTGGATTTCTCCAGCCTCGGAATGCAGATGGGACTTGGGCATATCAGGATCCCATGTTCTGTGGCCCATACCTGCAACCCGATTCGTGCCTGATGGATGAGAATGCGAAAGAGACTTACGAAGGTAGTTCTTGGCTTTATACATTGTACGTACCACATCCCCAGCTTGTACTGGATCCCAATAACTAACCTCACTTGATAATAGCTACGTGCCCCACGATATGGCTAAGTTGATTACGGCTCTCGGTGGGAGGTCTAGATTCATTGATCGTCTGTCATTCTTTCACGATTCCGGCCTCCTCAATATGGGAAATGAGCAAGCTTTCTTACCAGTCTTTCAATTCCACTACGCCGGTCGACCCGCCCTATCCACAGAACGCGCACACTCATATATCCCACGCCTATTTAATACCAGTGTTGGAGGCCTTCCTGGAAATGATGACAGCGGAGCAATGGGCGCCTTTGCCGTCTTCAGTATGCTAGGCTTGTATCCTGTACACGGCCAGGACGTCTATCTTATTTCTGCGCCTTTCTTTAAGGAAATCAGTATCCGAAACAGGATCACTGGTAACGTTGCCACCATTCGAAACATCAATTTTGATCCGAAGTACAAGTCGGTCTATATACAGAATGTGACCCGCGACGGCAAACCGTGGACAAGGAACTGGATTGGCCATGACTTTTTCACCGAGGGCGGAACACTTGAAATTACACTGGACGAGAAGGAGAGCAAATGGGGCACAAGGATCGAGGACCTGCCACCTAGTATGAGCGATTATCGCTGGTGATCAGCATTGAGTATCATTTTGGTGAACTCTCCCCCCTTTTGTAGGACTGGGCGTTGGTAGTCCCACGGTTCCAAGGTGATCGATCAAGACCATTAGCCAGTAGTGCAATGAAATGCCATGCCTGTTACGAAAAATTCGTAAAGTCAAACCATTCTCTTATAGGTATTGATGTTGAGCAAATATTGGAACGCTTCTAGAGTAACGTTGCGGATGTTCCAGATGTTGTGGTCAGCTTTCTTTTGAAAGGACCAAGAAGCTGGCCGTTCTGAAAAACGATAAGCCACTCATACGGTGGATCATCTCAGAGACAGAGAGGCCCATTTAGCTATCTACAGCATCAGACATATATAGTCAATGCCTGCTTCTTATTTCCCTTAATCAAAATAATGTTAGGGGATTCATGGCAACTAGCACAAACTCAACCCCTTCGCCGGGAGATTCCGAGTTATATGGCTCGTTTTCCAGATGAACCTAGCAGGCCACTGAGAAACGTGCGATTAGTGTATCGAATACAATCAGTCGTTGTCGATCATGGACGACATTGATTTCTAAAGACCTACCAGCTGAGCCCCTTCAACAAATGACCAGAAGCATGTGGCAACATAAATTCGTGTGTATGGCTCCCAAGATTCCGCAGCCATAATCCGCTCAGCGTTTTCTGAATCCATTTGCCTTTCAGCCTCCCTATATACACTCAAAGCCTTGGAGCCCAAGTTATGGGTATATCTGAGCTTGTTATTAGAAGTGCCTTCGCCCACGTGAAGCACCTCTTCAACTGCGAAGTTCCAAATCATGAATTGCAAACTATGTCCCATTTGACCATCAAGAAGGTCAACTTCAGAGGGGATGCTTAGATCATGAAGGCGTTCATCTCCGGCCAGCCTCCTCGCTGTCGCCCGGAAACAATCTCGAGGAGGTGTCAGCAGCCAAATGATTTGGGGCTGAATATTGAACAACGCATCAAGGATGTCATGGAACATCTCATCTCCGTGCTCATTATAGTTAGTCTTAGGGTATTTACAGGTATCGCGATCAGCACTAGCACAGTCAAAGTCAAAAGCTCTCCGCTGTGCCTGGGCCTTGGCGTATTCCGCATCAAACGGGATAGACTTGCCATCTCGGGCTGTTGCAAAGCTCTGGAAAAGCTGTCTTCTGGTATCTGCCGGTGATCGGGTCCGACTCCATTTGCTTCCTTCGTGGACCGGCCTCGTCCGCCAGGCCATGGTCCATCCTAGCGCACGACTAAGCCCCATGTAGGTGAGGAAATCGGGAACTGGCTGATGAAATGAATATTGAGATAGGTATAGAAGACTGCGATAAACGAGGGTACCTGCGTCCCTCATGGATGGAGGAAGAAAGCCAGTGGACTCCAGGAAGGAGAGAAATGCAGACTCTGTGAGTGTCCTGGTGCCATTTTCTTCCACTGCCAGAGAGTCAAAGGTCCTGCGGAGGTGTGGCAACTCTTTTTCTGAATTGATCACGCCAAACTTGCAGATTCTCCGGGTCAACCTGTATAATATAGCATCGCGATCTAGGAGACCCTGAGCCGTCAGCTCGTCGATCTTTTTGTAGTAATTGGGATTATCAATGTCGATGGAGTAGTCCATGTTGTGCGGTGAGAGGAGAGAAAAACAAAACAGAAAGGTCGTGAGGAATAAGTAGTGATGGGGCGAGGAAAGAAAAGAGGCTGACAGGACACGTCCATGAGCCCTTTATTTAGTCTCTGCCTGATCCGTGAGCCGCGATCCGACCCGCGTTGGGGGGTCAGAAAGCCCTAACTCCAACTCCCACTTTCCCGTCTATATCAATACGCTCTATAGGTCTAGGTTATCAAGACCACTTTAATGAGAAAAGGTGTTCGGTAAGCTTACAACAGCTTCTTGTCTGATTATACAGCATTTGAGGTGCGTTATCCTGGCAGCTATTGTTGTTGATATTTACGTATGCTGCAACCTTGACTCTATAACAGTTGTTATTCAACTTGTGACCCCCATGTGTCAGGACGTAGACCCTGGCGATCATGGTTCATCGTCTAGAGCTCTCAATTTGGGGGGGGAACGTCTTACTAAGTCCCTATATGCTGCCATGTCTCGCTCTTTCAACTGGAAGAATAGGCTATTAATGAGTAATATATGTTAGCATCTGTCTGTTATGTAAGACCCTACGCGCTTCGCCCCCATGAAGTACTAATCAAACAGCATCAGCTTGGAACATCGCCGTGAGTATTGGGACGACAACAATCGGCCGGATGGGCTCAATGCCTGCCAATTGTTGATGGTCTAGCCTTTCACACGAGGAACTTGTATAGATCTTTCTGATAATCATATGAAGGTGCAATGGCACTGAAGTCAATGGACCATCAACCACAACATCCATCTTCTCCTCCCCATTCTTTCTTCACCTTTCTCAAGACAAGATCATATCTGAGAGGCACCACAGTCTTCAACAGTCAAGATGAAGTTCTCCAAGATCCTCTCTGTCGTTCTGGCCACCCTCTCCGTGGGTGTCAGTGCCCTCCCTACTATCCTTTCCAACGACATTTAGCACGTCCCTACAAACTTCAGGGAAGACCCTCTTGAACTTGCGATCGACATCGAAAAGTGCGCAGGCCACGAGGAGACAAAGCGCTCCAAGGATACTCAGAAGTATCTAGGAAAGTAAAAGTTTCAACTGGGTAAATCCTATTCCTTCCAGGTCACCTAGACGGAGGGCGCGGCTGGCTCAAAGACTGGGACCGCGTCGTCGATCGAGACAGAAATGAAGAAAACGCAACAGGAGTATGGATTTGATCATACTGGTATTATCATTGGTAAGGTCGTGAATACAGACAAAAAGTTCCAGTTGGACTTTGATGGCAAACTTTACCACTTGCGTGCCGACCTCCAGAGTAGCGGCCAAAAGCCATGGTACAAAACCTGGGTGCAGGCAATACAGTAGGATCCCCAGCCTACTGAAAAGACAGTGAAGCTTCTGCACCTCAAGGAGGTCAGTGGACAGTGGGAAGAAAAGGTCAAGCACGCTAACGCGGCCGGTAGGTTGTCCAGAGCTTTTCATTTCTGAGGCGAAGGGATGAGGTTGAAAGCTAACAAGTCCCTTTCAGCTAACAAGAGTAGTGATAATAACGGCAACAAATGGCAAGGCAAACGAAACGACTGCGAAGAATATGTCAAGGCTTTTGAGAAGGCACTGTAGGAGTACGGGCAGAGTTGAACTGCGAATTGAATAGAGTATCTGTTGGACGATTGCCAATGTCCGAAAGATGTATTGATAGTACCGAGTAGCAAAAGTCAAACCTGGGTTTGTCTATTTTCTTTTGTCTCCTTTCTTTTTCTCTCCTTTATTTCTCTTTCCTGCTATCTAAGTGAGAGTAGTTATGTAGGGTGATAAAAAATGCACCAGATTCCTTTTTCCATCATTAAACATGTCATATGATTATTCATCTTTCTTATTTTAACAAAGCTTGCGCAGTAACTCTAGCCACTCTGTCCAGTGGATTGACTAGATATTCCGAACTTGAGAGTGGAGTGGGATTGATGGCGGATTTGAAGCTGAAGAAATAAATTGCGTGCTGCATTTTATATTTCAGCGATTAAGTTTGCATGAGAGACGTTTATGAATAGTAGTATCTGATCTATATTATATTATCATGCCTTCTGTCTTTTTATTATTATTCCTTCGTGCGAGCGAACGGCAGCCTACTGTCTTGTCAGACGGGTTTCAGATCAATCGTCACTTGAAACGATGCCTGGACAAAAAAGGGTAGGTTTGAAACCCCACTTCTCGCGGCACTCATGCCAGCTATGGCCTAGAAGTAGATAGGAAGATAGTATTGAAGGAGCTAATTTGCCCCGGACAGACTGTGCAGTGTGTGTGTTACCTCCAGTAGGGCCATTCAAACATATAAGAAGATAAAGAGCGATAACTCAGCTACGACCCTTTCCTTGAAGGTTTGAGGGGCCAGTGATGCTCGTCCACCTTTATACCACTGAAGAATACCCAATATAGTCGTCGATAGACTTATCCCACAATAATACCCACTACTTCGGCGGAATCTCGTGGGACCGGGAGAGTGACAAAGCGATCATGCGAATGCATACCGAATGCGGTACCCAGCAGAAAATGACAAAAGGTATCAGGAAAGGCAGACCATGGCTCTGTGAGAGAGATCCAAGAAATGCCATGATCGCTATATTAAAAGAATCGTGAGGGCTTCGTGGGAGATTGCTTTGTAGACCCCCGAATAATCATACTACTAACTGGTGGGCAAGTCTCAGCATTCATGAGCCATGGATCCAGACAGGTCTAACACTAAAGCTATAATATTCTCATCCCCCCCCCCCCGTGCCTACTGAGCTGGTGTCGCGCTTTGCCGGTGCCCAGAAGCCAAATATTCAGCCAGTACCCCGCACTGCCATGCATAATAGGGTGGTGGGGATGTGTTGCGCCCATGTTTGCTCAAGCTGGCCCACGTCATCACAATTATAAACTGGAAATGGAAAACATTGCATGGCTCAGCTTGCGAGGCCTGTGTTGCAAAAATTATGAGTGTAGATCAATTGAATGTAAGTCGGATTCGTAGCCTAGAAGTGTCTTTGGAACATCCAGTTCCGCTTCGGTTGGACTCGGGTGACAAAACTTAGCCATACCAACCTCACCGAGGGAAGTACTCGTCGCCATGGTCTCCCCACCTTCAATATTTGTATTAACGCATTGGCTCATAAAGCATCAAGCATTCTCTTTCTTAAGGACAGTGAAAATGGGTATAATCATTCTATTTTCGTTTCAGATTATGTCAACATTGAGACAACGCTTGGAGATCCCCGTCCAGAAACCCAGTAAGGAGAATGTGTTCCTTGCGTTGTGATAACTGCATGCATATTACAGTCCGAGAAACTCAAATCTTCACTAACCAACTATGAAGAACACATTGCAGACTGTCTGGCCCTCCTCTCAAGACCTAGAATAGCGGCTTGATTAGGCTCCACAAGCAGCGGTAAGTAGGAGAGATGAGTATACTGTTTTAATGAAAGAAAGAAGCCAATGGAACTACATAAGCTTCCCATGGACATCAGTCAAATCCCTGTACTCCGTACTCGACGGAATATTGACGACGCGACTGCGCACAGCCCCTACCATGGTTACTTGTGAACGGTTCTTGTTTAGAAACTTTGCGGCTTTCCCTTTCCGGAACAGTACTAGCTCAGGGCTGCTTTTTGCTCAGTGATTGCTCCCGGAGTGTGGGGGTAGACAGGAGTATATATACTGAGTACTCCCGGAGTATTAAACCAGTACGCCGGAGCGATCCGGGATCAATTCCGGAGCCAATATATAATTACTCAGCTAAGCCGACTACTTTAGACAGTAGATTAACTAAAAATTATAGTATCAAATCTAGAGTTGCACGCGGGTCGGGTTTTTGATAGGTCTCCCCGCACCCGACCCAAAACCCGTGCCACTCTAATCAGATCTGGGCATTCTCAAAGATATATGTTGACTCAAGTCTTCTCACCCTGCTCCATGGATACACATGAGGTTTAAAATCTTATAAGAATATCCGATAATTATGTGTTTCTGTCTAAAGGTCCGTCGGTTGCTGCCCAATAGAGGAATTGAATGTCAAGCCCCGATCAGGTTGACTTGAAGATGTACTGCTATCGTCTCCCCTATCTGAGGCCATCGCTATTTGCCTTAGTCGCTTTTTCTGTCGCCTTGTCTTCTACTCTTCAGCCTTCCGCTCCTCTTCTTTTTCCTTTTGCTTGCCTTGATCTTAGTGGCTGTATCGCACGCACTCCTAAACATCGTTCCCTCTGTCATCGCCACCGCCTCCATCACAACTCTTGTCTCATTCCCGACACCCGATCCACCTGCATTGCTTGCACCGTCCCCACCATGCTGGCTTTCATCAGGGAATGCGCTTTTGTCACTGTCATTCGGTAGCGGAGTACCTCTGTTGTACGCCTTGCTTTATTCCCCAGGAGGCTAACCCCCCTACAAGAACAACCACAAAGAGGAGCTTTCTTAGCAATCAAGTGAGATTTACTTCGTGAAAGGGGGGATCAGGCTGATACCCAAGGCTGCTTTGGGCAGCCATGACCTGCCTGTCAACATGAGGGCCAATGCTGCGGCAAGGTCCAATGGGAGGAAAGCATCCGAGGTTCAGGCAAATCGGACAAACTAGCGTCACTGTTGGTTGGGGCTTCGCGGCAACGACAGTCTCAGATCCTATGTTCCGACCAAGTCCGGACCAGTTGGATTTGCCCGTTACAGCCAACGCAGGGCAGTAGTTTGACTTTTACCTAGCTCTACCCGCAGCTTGAAAAGTACAGATATGCCGATAGTAAAGTGCATTCCTACCATACAGCTGCAACAACAATGAAGATTCAGCCTTGCGCGGTCAGGCTTTATCGCATTTAGCTGATAAAAATTTTAACTGACAATCTATAAAGTCACCCTTTTGTTACAGACTAATTGATGCCCTACTAAATCAAGATTATGGTCCGCCAATATCTTATGTTCGGTAGATTTCTTGTATCTCGTTTAGTCCTGAAGATCTTGTCTTTCTCCAATCTATATACTGATCAATCTACGAAACTTAGAAGATATGAGTTATGTCACTCAGCCCGTATCGGCTGTGGTACGACGCAGCACTGTCTCACACCTTAGTCATGAGTGGCCTCAGGTCGATGAGCAGTATGACCAGGGCCAGAATGCTCAAAGGCTAAGGATCCATTCAATAGAGTCCTGGCTTTATGCTAAAATACAGTCTTTGCTCAGGCAGGAACAATCTGCATTGCCTATTGTCAATCCTCAAAATCATCAGTGGTTTCAATCAGCAGTAATCACTGCCCATATCACAGGATCACGAAGGGTTCAGTATAGTCGAGCCGGGCCATCGAGAAGTACTACGACCAGCCCGAACCGCAGCTCAGGCAGTTCAACTACACCTAAGAAAAGCAGAAAATTGAGATTCTCGCGGGCTGTTGATCCCCGCAAAGTCAGCCATGAGACACGGAAGACGAAACTCAAAGAGATCTTGCATGTCATGCTTAACGAGGAGGATGCGAATGCATCCTGGATCTTACTGTGTTGGGGCACCAGCATCAATTCTCTGATATTACCGGTCAAAATTATCAACTCATATGACGAAAAGGGTATCTGGCAAGAGATCAATCGCGCGTGGTATAGTCATAGAGGGTGGTGGAGAAAGTGTATACCGCTTCTGAAAGTCAAGGAAGCGGATATTGTTGAGGTGAGCAATTGATCAATGCGCCTGAGCAGAAAGTTACTATTGCTGATATACGTGGCAAGCTTTCTATTGCTGGACAGGATCAGCGAAGCATTAAAAATCCTAAATTCAGAAACATATATGTTGGTGAATTCACGAAGCAAGATTTATGTGCCAAAAAGCAAAGGCTAGAACAGGATATTGATGGCTATCAGCCACAAGTATATCCATGCCCTTACAACCCTACCATAGGTGAGGTAAATTGCAATGGCGAATGCAGATCATGGAGTGACTTGGATTCAAGATGCCCAGAAGACAGGCTCTTTGAAGCAGAAAGAAACTTGGCACGCCTGAATCTACGCTCACAGTTAAAGTTTGCTTTCACACAACCTCATTCTGCTGCACTATTCGATCTACTGAGTAGGGAACTTGTTCTCAGTCAACTGTATGCTTTCTAACGTCGATTTAAATTTGGCGACCCTAACTGGGATTACAGGGATATCTTGCGCAAGCTTGACACATGGCACTGTCCGGAGCTGGGAGAGCTCAGGTTTCCTGGGCTTCTGATCAGCGAAGGTTGGGAACTAGATCCGCAACACATACTCTTACCTCTGAGCACAACCGCACTTTTCATAATGGTAGTCGCTGCTAAATTCATATATGGTGATTGGGCCATAGCATGGAATGTGGGGAGCTTTCTCGTCTCATTGGCGGCACTTTTATGGATGTGGGCTAATCATTGCGTTGCTTAATACTTCATACTATACAGTGACAGGTGCAAGACTTTCAAATCTGTGTCCTATCTGTATTTTGGATACATATATCTATCTTATGATTTCTTAACTATCTCTATATGGTCTTCTGAGGAACGTGCTTCACTTATGCTTGATCCTGTCTGTAGTATTGGTCTCATTATTAGCATATCGTATATCATCGATATAATGATGGCGGTATATATAATATATATTCTTGGTCCCATATATAAACCAATCAGAATCACTTTAAGCTTCAGCATAACGGTACTCGTATTTCAGGACTAGAATTAACTAACATCACCAGCGGAAACCTCATTCCACAGGGAAATACTTCTACCGGAAACCGCAATCAACTGACGTCAGTCTCCTAGATAAGGTACCCACCAATCTCACAGCACACATCATTTTGTTTCTCACGGCACCTGTTGGACCTTATTCTACAACACTAGAGAATCACGATGCCCTAATGAACTCCTGGACGTAGTTTGACACTCATTTAAATACCCTTTGGTGAGTACTGGTTGGAGACCAGAGTGGGGTTTTCTTCCCGGGACGGCAATGGTGGGGACGGATGCATCAATCCAGTTATAAGACAACAGATGCCTGACATCTGAGATCGATGCGGCATTCATGCCAAGGTTCTCAATCTCTGGGCGAGAGATCTCTTTTATCTTAGGACTACTCATCGTGAAGGTAACTGAACAGAGGCTACACTGCCAAGATGAATAGCAACGAGATAATACAAATTGTAAACACCGCTTCTTAAATAGTGGAAGGTCGCATGGACTCGCCTAGTCCGCGCTCAACCAGCCATGACTCAGAGATTGCATGCATACCAGCACGGCCTAGACTAGCGCCACTATTTCTAGACTGGCCATTTGGAAAAGGAACTCCTGTTATACCGCACATGCCATATCATATTCCCAGAAAGGTTCTAGATGTCCAGTTCATAATTTCTCAAGCTTGAAAATTGTCAGCTGCGAATTTACTGTTTTTCTGTGTCACCATGCAAGCCAAAAATTGTCAGATACCACATATTTCGTTGCTCGATGCAGGAAGTTACGGCCGTACATCCTTCCTAGTCATGATAGTTTGCGTGAATATCAGGAATATTTGCAAGATGAGTTACGAGAAAAGCCGACTGTATGCTAAATTAATGTTCAAATTCTTTTTCCTTCTTATTATTTTTGCAAAATTGAACCCAATTTTAGTCACAAGTTCCATAACGCTGGCTGTGTTCTATCCTACTCCCTCCTTCATTTACATAACCTCCCCACCTTTCTGTTCACACCATGTAGCTTTCATCCCGGAATCCCCATCGAATCCCCGTGATCGGACCTCGTGACGAAGACAAGAGTGACGCTAGTTCCAACGTCGACGAGATCGTCTTGAAATACTACTTGGCCGAAGCTGAGAGCATGGATATCTCCTAGTTTCGATGGCAGTGATAGTACTGCGATGACACCTAGCACAGACCACTATCAAGGCATTTTGTTGAGTCTAATCCAGGATCCTGAGGGTTCCTACTCGCTATCTTTCAGTTTACTGCTCTCAAGCATACCGCGACAGCCTGCCGAACCACATAGGCATTTGTGGACCCTGCCCTGGGAGAATGATCTGGAGATACGGTTGGTCCATACTTATCAGCAGCAGTGGCGTATGCTCACTCAAAGCGGTAGTCGAACGTTAACTCCTCTTTCGCTTCAATATCATGATCGACAAAGGGCACCAGCCGCGGCTCTCGCCCCACTATCCACATTTCCACGCGACAATTGGGTTGGCAAGAATGACTAACGAAACGAACAAGCGAACCATGCCTTGTGGCGTCTATGATAAGCTTTCTACCTATGCTGAGAAGATAAAAGCACTGTTGGCCATGTTAGATGGGATGCTTGGGTGTAAGCTGGCAACGGATGGCATACAACATCGCTTTAGACAAGCTGACAAGTGTGAATGAGGACCGACGGAAACAGTGGTTCACGTCCTGGTCGACCATCCAAAATTGGAGGTCATAAGACAAACGCTATGGAAGAAAATTGGGGCCGCATTCAACGACAAATTAGGTATACTAGGGGGAGGATCTCACGGTAAGAAAGGTAATGAGGATGGTATACAAGGTGGTAGCATCTTAGGTGCAGTAATGGACTTTTCAGAGGCATCACGGAGGTTTCAACGCCGCGTGCCACAGGGCCGCTGAACGGAACACTAGGCATGTAGGCCACCACCGGCCGTGACGAGGCTCAAGATTCATCTGGATGTTATGGTTTACAGTAAATAGATATAGACAAGGATTAGATAGTGGTATCCAACATATCGCTTCGGCGAAGGGTCAGAGTATGAATGCACCACCACCACCACCACCTGTAGAACGCATGGAGGGCGTGAGTGTGTATATATAAATAGAGACCCACCTTTTGTTAAGCTGTCACAGCCACGTGATGTCCAATAGATCGCCGTTAAATGACCCATTGAGAGAGAATATTATAGAGGTTGGGTGACTGACCACCAGCAAATCCATCCTGTTGTATGTCTTTCTTCACCCCTTTTTTGTGATTCGTTGATGTTGTGGGCCTCTATAGGCCTTGCGCGAACCATTAGCTGGAGCTTGGTCGAACCTCACGGAACCCCTAGCCTTGGCGGCATTTTAATATTCCTGCTGCCGCACACTGCCCTCCCTTATTTGATGACACCGGACCGCTTCGTTTTCTCCCAACCCTCCGCGCTCGTGTCCAATCCCCAATTTTTGGTGGCCTGAACTGACCCTGATCAGAACTGACTCCGGAAAAAGAGGCTGGGCAAAGCACAAGAATAGCGCCTCGTCAGAGCGGTCAGAGCGGTTTCGCGCCGACAAATTACACCACGTCTATTGGCACCCTCGTCCTTCATGATAAGGACAAGCGCTACGAAGATGTATGTAATTTGAAAAGTGATGCACTGACTCCTCTATGATGGCGGTTTGCCACGGAGTGGTCTAAGCCTGGAAAGGGAGTCAAAAGATATTTAAATGGCAAAATAGGCATCAACAGAGCGACCTGGATGGAATGAGGCCCTAACCGTGTGCCCTACATTTGACGTTCCATAGCTACCAGTGATCTGCCAGCAGAAGATGCTGCCGCAGTTGGCTGTTGCACAGTGAACGGCGCTTTATATATAATTGTTTGCCGCATCGCAGGAATCGCTTTTTGATGACTAGGTCTGAATGGACAAGTAAATATCGCTCCAAAGTTTTCCACCATAAATTCTACACCCTGTTATAAACGACGAGAGAGCCGTCAAAAGATTGTTTGCCGCGAGAACGTCCTTTGATGTTGAGACCAACTAGAAATGAATATCTTGTGAATGGTTATTGAGTTCGGGACGACCTTTCTATCCGGAGATCAAGACCTGTTGGCCTATTGCTTCGTATGGTACGAAAGTTTCATGTACAAGCCGATAATCCAATTGTTAGACTCCTTGATGAGATTTAGTATCCGTATTTATCCTCCTGAGTAGGTACTAGTTGAAATAATCCTTATTCTCTTCCTAGTGGCGGATATCTCTCTTTCCGTCCCTCCAGCTTACCAGCATCAGCCATCCGCGAGACTAAGGGTTGAATGCTTTGTACACCTGTAACGCGCCCTCTATGCTCTGAACGAGACCAAACAAGACGGCCAAGGAGATGGCAACCCACAATGGATACCACTGACTACCATCGCGTCTGTCTTTCCACCATTGTGTGATCGTTGATGGACGAGACTCGTCAAATTCTGTCTTGATAATCACAAGACGATCATGCCAATATCTGTATTCTTTTATTCCTATGTCAATCTTGGCGCACCTCAGTATGTTCTCGTCCAACTCATCGGCATGATCCTGCTTCTTGTACCATCTCTCAATCTCTTTGTCTCCTTTTGGAAAGAAGAGGGCCAGTGTAGCCAATGTCTCCTCGACAAGACCTGAGGGGTACATCGAGGTTCTATGCAACATCAGTTGTCACACTGTTGAATCGAAGACGAAAGGGGAAAAAGGAATAGCTGCTCACATACTGTTTGTGAGCCTCCAGAAACGATGCATGGTGGAAAACCTTGACAGTCTTATCGGAGTCTCTGAACCGAAGATGATCAGACAAATTTGACGTTAGTTCCACTTTGAAGCCCGCGATGCCAACCATGCGGCAGATACTGAATGTTTTGTCGAATTTGATTCCGTCGTCAGGAAGAGAGTCCGCTCCACACAGTGTCTCTCGAACGAAGTCCTGGAGAGAGCCATAGACCCAAAGTAATGGTCTCCTCCCCGAGTGTCCATTTTGGAACTCGCCAATATCAAGCATATAGAGGAGTCGAGCAGTGAGATCTATGGAGGCATTGATAGAGTCTCTCGATGTCGAAGCACCGGTCCACTGGCACTGTCCGACAAAATCATAAACCTCAGAGCGTGAGAGTTTTTCTTGGATGCGCTTAGCAGTGTCCACGATATGTTGATGGGTGCGGATGGCAAGATGGCTTCCGTATGACTGGTATGCGATTCTGCATTGCTCAGTATAACATTGGATCCATGGAAGAAAATACGACTTTGGATATTTCTGGCTGTTGCCCCAGAATTTGGAGACAATATCTTCTTGTCGCTCTGAAGGAATAGGAAATTCAAGAAAAGAAACATCAAGGGGGTCAATATTAGGATGCCATTATGGGGTACCCATTCTGAGTACTCGAAATCATTGAGTCTTCGCTGGAGGCCTGAAGCGGCTGACATATTTATCTTCCAACCGTTGTTGCCCAGCCAGTGTGACAGGGATTGTTGCATACACCCGGGTGTAGTGCACAGCCGCACTCACGTTTGGCTTACAGCTCAGCCCACGGGTGGTTGCTGCCTAAATCCGCGCGAAGAATACGAGGCACGGTCATAGATGCCCATAAGTTGCGGTCAAAACCAGAAACAACACCTAGCTACATTGAACAGGAATTTCCGCTACCTCGATGCATTGTCCAGCCTCTTTGTCCCCTTCCACCTTCTTACCCGTCTACTCTATACTTAAGTCACACTCGAAGTCCCAGCTGGCCTAATCTTCATGTGGAGAATTCGAGGCCTCTTATTGTTAATAAGTACTGGGTCTACCGAAGCCCAGTTCTATCCTCATTGCCACTATGAACTCGCGGCTTCTTCCCGCGAGCATTTCAATCCTCCCGAGGCGTGAGGCCCGCTGGCCAGAGCCGGAGCTATCCACAGAAAGATATCGGGGCATCAAGAAAGGCAAATACCATTACTGGGATGCCAGAGGTCCTGCCAGAGAGGCATTTGAAAAAAATCAAAGGACAGATCAAAGATCATCTCAGCAGCGCCGGAATCCCTGTCCCCAGCTCCAGCTTCATTCAGTTCGACATTTTCATGATTGGCAAGTCCCAGGCGGCTGCAAGTCCATACATTATGTTCTCATGCAAGCACCTCGAATCGCGAAAGGCTGCTGTTGCCGCCATCAAAGAGTCAAAAATTCTCGACCAATGTCCGCCGGGGGTTCGTATCGGTGACTGGGACTATCCTCCACACATAAAAAATATACGAAAGCTTGCGTCATCTCCAGTAGGCTCGGATATTGTGATTGGATCTGATTGGAAAGATGAGGCGGCTATTGGTTTATACAATTGCAGTGTTTACCCTGTGGTCGACCTCAAGTCAGGGAAAAACAGAGTGTTGCGATTGACCACACGAAATGAGTCTGCAAACGACCAGCATCCATGTACGGCAACAATTGGAACCATCATCAAAATCCGTGAGAAACGCTTTTACCTACTACCAGCACATATCTTCGATTCTCAAGGGGACGCTGCTGCAGAGATGATCGCCAGCGGGGAATTGTCTTCCGAAGACAGTGAATGCGACCTCGGCGACTCCGACAGTGACGACGAAAGCTCCTCAGGCCCTCAAGAAGGATCTGTCTTCATGAGCCGATACAGCGAGAGCCCGAAATCTAACGATTTAGAAGAAGACTGGGACCTTGGCGATATCAATACAATTTCCGATGAAGAGTCAATTCAGGGCTTCGATGTGAGAAGCGAGCAGCCACCGATCATTACGACGATCAGAGGCGGAGCAAGTCTCTTTATCGATGAGATGGAAATGTCCTCACTCCCCCACCTTGCTTTCTCAACGGCTATGCTTCCTCGACTGAGCTCTAACAGTCTAGACTACTGCCTCATAGAGATTGTCGACGGAGAGAAATTTTCAACAGATCTACCCGTGCTCTCTCGGGACATTATTGGCGAGCTCAATTACAAACCTTGCAATGTGACAGCTGTTACGGGTTTAGGCAATTACCTCAAGGGTATCTTATCTAGCCATGCCTCATGTGTTCGATTGCCAAATGCCACGAAGTATGTCGACGTCCTATTTGTTCAATTTGAAGGCTCACTTCAACCTGGGGACTGTGGCTCGGTAGTCCAAGATGCCAGCACAGGAAAGATCTATGGCCACATTGTTGCAGGCGACACAGAATCTCAATCCGCTTTGGTCGTCCCAGCTGCCGACGTCCTGGATGATGTGATGGCAAAACTATTTGAGCCTGAAACAGTTTCAGCAGGTCATAGACCATTGTCACCATCAGCGTCGGAAGCGCCCTTCATTGAGTCGGAAAATCAATCCCCTAGTGGTATCCACGTTAGGCCCTCAAGTCACCCATCTAAAAGCGTAGAAGATTCATCATTCTTAGACACGTCGCTTGATGGGCCATACTTTTCGAATGAGGATCAAGAGGATCATGACCTATTGTCTGAGACATGGCAAGTCGCACCATTCAACTCAAGCTTCCGCACTGTCGGAGGCGAACCACACTTCCCTATCGTTCCACCAGCCAATCTGACAGTCTCGTGCGCTACCCTCCGCACCATGACATCCCTGAAAACCCTCGACAGCCCCGAATCCTATGCGATTGCCTGGATCACGGCCCTTCCCATCGAGTTGGCCGCTGCAGAAGCGATGCTCGATGAGGAGCATACAGCTCCGACCGGCTTCACTCGACACCAAACCGACACGAATATGTACACATGGGGTCGCATGGGGGAGCACAACATCGTTATTGCCTCTCTGGCCTCCGGAGTCTACGGAACTAATTCGGCTGCGACCACAGCCTCGAGCCTGCTTGCCTCTCTGCCAGCCATCCGTTTTGGCCTTTTGATCGGCATAGGCGGCGACATCGCTCAACCGGACCGTGATATTCGACTTGGCGACGTTGTCGTGAGTCAACCCGATGAGACCACCGGCGGCGTTTGCCTGTACGACTTGGTCAAGGCAAGGTCTGGTGATAAGTGTGAGCGCAATGGCTTCCTCGGACGGCCTCCGACGGTCCTCCTTAATGCGCTTGCTAGAATCCAGGCCGATCATGAGCGGAAAAACTCTAAGGTTCCCTTCTTTCTTCAAGAGATGTTGAAGAAGAATCCGAAGATGAGCAGGAGATCCAAGCAGAATCCTGGCTATGCTCACCAGGGTTTCGATAACGACCGCTTGTTCAAACCTTCACGCGACCACGTCCCCGGCCTGGACTGTCGGGGCTGCGACACGGCGGATGAGATTCAACGCGAGCCCCGAGACACTACCGACCCCGATATCCACTATGGGATCATCGCATCCGGAAATAAACTTGTCAAAGACGCCGCTATTCGCGATCGGATTGCTGCCGACCTCAGCGAGGATTGCCTCGGCTTTGAGATGGAGGCAGCTGGCCTAATGAATTACACTCCCTGTATTGTGATCCGAGGAATCTGCGACTACGCTGATTCTCATATGAACGATCGATGGCAACGCTACGCCTCGGCGACTGCCGCTGCGTATGCCAAGGAGCTCCTGATGTACATGCCAGTTGCGAAGGTAGAAGAGACCAAGACGGCACTGGAAGTGCTTCAATCCGGTTAGTTCTTGTTCTTAGTCCATCCAGTTCAGAAAATACGCGAGACCGAATGATATTCGAATGTGGTATACATCCTAACTGTGACTAATTTAAGAACGTATCGATGGCGTGCAACAGACAACAGCTGCAGGGAAAGCTGCAATGCCCCGCATTCCCCAAGCCGGGTCAGACACTCCTCAAGCTCCCAGAAGAAATTTGGGTCAGATCCTCCTTCAAAGCGCTTCCTGGGTATTCCGGAACGTAAAGTTAAGTGTCAACGGAATGACGCCTCCTATGGGAAGTAGGTCGGGGGGGATAAGGGTTGGAGGTAAATCTGCATGGGTATTTGAACGCGTTCCTCACTAACAGTTTGCCAGACCAGCTATCCGCTGTTGATGTGATGAGATCACACGGCCTTGACTCTAGCATAGAAGGCAGATTTCAGTATGCCGCAGAACACGGAATTAGAGGCTAGCCTTTTTCTCTAGCTTGGAACGAAGCAATTCGTCAAGATGTTCAGCAGCGTTACAGGCAATGATCAATAGCGCAGCTTGAGCCGCAGCTGCGCCGCACGCTTCTGAGAGCTTTGGCTTGGGTGAGTTCGAAAAGAGGCATGTTTCTGAACGGAGGTTTGAGGGAATTGATCTGTTTTATGATTTCATTCTGCTTTAGAAGTTCCCTTGGATCATTTCCATGGAATATGTTGTGGGGAGCTATGCAGAGCAAACTGATGATTTGAGATCGCTTCTGCCGCAGCCCGCTCAATTGGTAGAGCAGCGATCCAAGCGACAGCATAATAGTCGAAGCTGTAGAGAGCCTTGCAGGTTGTCATGGTGAGGAGGAAGTGCACGAGGCCGTCAGACAGGCGAGCGGAATTATAGGCTTGTGCAGATAGTTCCCATAAACGAGGGGGCTGGAGTTGAGTCGCACAGAGAGAGGGAGCAGACAGGACGGCGGTAGACTTAGGATCATCAGTCGAAGAGTGCGGCCTCGTCGGTTGCTATCAGGACGAGAGCGGGCGCCACTAACTGACCTCTTGCTGGACTGGCTATCAACTCCCATCCCTGGAACCATCTTTATTCTCGGCTCCCTGACATATTTGCCTTTCGAAGAGGCCATTTTCAATCCAGCCATAACTGTGCTCAACCTGACCATTTACATATACTTCTTCAATACATGGACACAATATATGAGCGTCGAAGAAGACCGGATCAACAAGCCAGATCGGCCCATCCCAGCCGAGATTACTACCCCAGGTGGTGCTAAACGCCGTGGGATGGTATTGACTGCACCCTGGTGTGGCTTCGCGATTTACCGCCCCGATTTGATTATCGAAACATGCATCCTAATCATCGCCACGATTACCTTGGGAATGAATAACCTTGGACGGCATTGGTTCGTCAAAAATACCATCTGCATGTCAGTTATGACGTGGGGCTTTCTCTCAGCACCACGGAAGTCCATGGGGGCATCACTACCCAATACCTCAAATCACCTCCTTGCCATCGCGGTTTGGGTGGGGCTCGTCGCCCATTCTCAGGGTTTCCGAGATGTTGAGGGCGATAAGGAGACTGGAAGCTGGACACTTCCGATGGCTCTCGGTGATGGCAATGCCAGACTCCTATTTGCCTTTGGCTGTATACCATTCGGTTACATGTCTTTGTGGTACAATGACATGGCTCAATTGGCTCCTTGGCTTCTGGCTGGGCTGCATGTTCTTGTCTCGTACAGGTTTATGACCATGCGGAACAAGAAAGCGGATCACGCTTCTTACATGGTGAGTCCCAATTCTCGGTCAAGTGTAATTACGGAATCATATAATAACTGTTTCTGTCGCAGTGGATCCTCAAGACCTTCTGCATAATGTGTGGGCTTAGCTCATTGGAAGCTGCGAGATTAATCTCTCCCGAACGCCCACTAGAGATGGCCGTGTCTTATTTGTTCTCAGGATGGGAGGAGGTGAGAGCCTGACAGTAGAGGTCCCCACAAGTACTAAGCTTTCATGGAGCTTAATGAGCATTAACTACAATGTGTGCAGACTTATTTGTTAGGTATCAAACCTAGGTCCGGGAAACTCTGTCTCGAGTCGGATTCTGCAGGATATCTGCCTAGACGGTGGTCTTGCACATGATACCAAATATGGCGGCGCAGCTGACGCGCCATAGGTGGCCGACTTGATGATACTTTTGAGATCGAAGCCATACAATAATGTGTTTAGCATTCGGAGTACTCCTCTCCGTCAAATATTTGTCCGTGAATGAAATGAACCACGATAACTGTTGTCCTTCCTTAAAGTCAGTGAGCTTCGTTGTCGTTAGTCAGCCCAAAGAAATATTGAGATATCCTGTGTTCAGGTTTCAATAGCAACGTAAGCCTTTTCTATATTCGAGGCGCTAAGGAAGAATGAGGTTTTTTTTTTTTTTTTTTTTTTAATGTTACGGAGTTTGGCATTTAGACTCGTTCATACGAGTAATAGAAGATAGACTTTTCTCTCAGTCGGTAACAAAATGGCCTGGTAGCAGAACCTACAAACCTTGCGCTTATTTTTCCCTTTCTCTCCAAATCTCAGAGCTTCGGCTACAGAATACACGGTGTGGAGACACTAATAGCCTTCCAAACAGTATCAATACTATAGTGCAGATTATAGTTTGACTACTTATACATACAAAGTTCGAACGGCAGCCCAAAACTCTATTTGAGGTGATCTCCAAATATGATGTCGTGAAGACCCCCAACTTACCTCTACTCTTATGACACAGGATGCGCTGGGCAATTTGCAAGCCGAGATCTTAGTTAACACAATGGATACTATAAAATGTATATTGACTAGTTCTTCTCCATGCTAACGGTCCTGTAGGTTGCATGTCCGTTCTGTATTACTTTCGCTGCCTTCGGTACAGTACGCGCACCGCCGATCAGAGTATGTGTCACTTTGATATCGGTTAGCCGAGCCAGAATGGACCCTAAACTTCAATAGTCAGCTAGTGATCCCTACGCTTGGGCTGCAAAAACTTCAAGAAACTTTTATCTTGGGGGTTTGTTGCTGATCCTCGTCGCTTTCCTGGACTAGGGCTTGACGTTCAACCTCACCAGGCTCACACCGCTGAATGCTTCGGAACTGGATTTCCAGCCAGTATGATTTTAATCCGGACCGAAGATCTACGTTCATGAAGATCCTTCAGCACGTTCCAATAACTCAATAACATTAGCTGTCTATCTTTCAAGGTCTGACTAGTTTAGCTTAATTATATACACCAGCGAACCTAATCATAATTACTGGTAAATCAGTATTGCTCCTTGCGACCGATCATTTCTTGCTGATCTCCAACATGTTCAAAATCTTCTCGATTTGTGATCCACGCTGTGTGGTATCCAGTATCGTCCTTACCTGCTCCCTGGCCTCCTGCAGCAATGAGGCGATTTTCCATTCACAGTAGTCAAAGCTTCCGGTAGAATCAATATACTCGACCGCATACTTTCTAACGGTGATATCCTCGCTACGCTGCTTCAATATGCTCAGCAGGCGATTATCCCCCGGCCGAGACCGAATGCTGTGAATAATTGGGTACGAGAACTTCCCCTCCCCGATGTCCTCACAGAATCCCTTGTTTGTGGAATAAGCGTCGCTCTGCAGATTCTGGTAATCGTCCCTGATTTGGAAGAGAAGTCCCAAGGTCTCCACCAGCGGGACGTAGTCACTACCAGTAGTGCTTTCAGCCTGCATCAGTCGGATCGCTAGCCGGAAGAGGCCCCCAGTCTTGTCCAAGGCCATCTGGATGTATTCCTCCTCGGACGGACACTGGAGCGTATCGCGCCAATGCAGCTCCATGCCCTGGCCACGGTGTAGGCAGATTAGCTCTTCAGTGTAGATGTTAAATGAAAGCGGGTTCGTAAGACACATCAATTCGCGTTGTGCCAGAAAGTAGGCATAGTTGGCCGAGTTGATCGTTTGTGGGATTCCAAAGATACTATGGGCGACTGGCACACCGCGCCGCAGCGTCGATGAATCTTGGATATCGTCAATACTAGATAACTGTCAGCGAGATCCCGACTGAGAAACTTTTGATTTGAGATATCCAGGCGCTCAAACTTACAGCAAGGAAGCATTGTGTAGAAGGTCGATGATCCGCTTGATCGCCACTAATTTGTCCTCCGGGACCTCGAGGAATTCATTAAATGCGTCAATGAGCTTGCCACGAATGTCCTTGCCGGGGTTTTCTCGTAGATAGTCGAGCGGGCCAGTGAGAATCTATTACAATCTATAGAATCAGCACACCACGGGAGTCCGTCACGCAAGGGTTGTCGAGTGCCACCTTTTCTTTTTCATCATCCGTCTGGCTTGTCGACGGGATATCTACTTCCAAGCGAGCAAAGGATGAGGGCTCGTCCTTTCGCGCCCGTTTGCTAAAGGAGCGAGGTATTAGGGTCTTAACCTTTTGTCGAACACCTGCCCAGGATTATGATGGTGGTTCAGTGGAGTGGATTTGAGGGCGTACCTTGCATTGTGAAATGGTATAATCAGTGGTTACCTGTGAAAAGCGTCGTTGAGATTTTGTCTCTTTGCCAGCCATGTGAGTACAAGACTGTCTTATATGGACAGGGCCATGTGGAGTAGTGCTGCTGTGCCAAGGCAATAAAGCCATATAGAGTCATTAAAGTTCACGACGTGTCATCTGGCATTATCCAAATCTATTCTCCGAGATTGCTCCATAGTTTGCAAATAACGCGTATTCTGGTGTCTATAATCTGATGGAGATACACGTCTGAGCACTTACACGTTCACATAACCTAAACCAGCGTGAAGCCTCAGTAGCCATACACCAATAGGTTGCCCACGCCAAGTATAACTTATCGTTTACGCTGTACATCGACACACTATGCTCGAAAAAAAAATTAATAAAAATAAAAATAAAAATAAAAATAAAAATAAAAATAAAAATAAAAATAAATAAATAAAAAGAGAAAAGAAAAAAATAAATTAGAATAAAGTCTATCAGTTATAAGAACATAATTTACAAGGACTCGCGGACCTTCAATCATATCATCGTTCATAACTTCTGAAAACATTCAGAATATTACCTTTTCAAATGCTTCTTGCAACCCTCTATCCCGCAGCCATGCCTCTAACGCCTGCATATCACCCCTATTAGCCCTCTGCCCACTCCGTTCCCCAAGAGAATCTGTAATTTCCTGCATCCCCGAGAACACCCTCTGAACACCTTCCGTCTCCCGAAACCTCTCGCTAACCTTTTTCTGATGACTGGGGATATCACCCCACGAATGTGTCTTAATAAACTTCATATAAGCATCGATATCCGTCGACCCACCCTCCAGACACAGGACACCCGGTTTCCCCGCCAACACAAAACCAGTAAGAGAATAGCCAGGCGCATGGTTAACCAGATCATCCCTCTTTTCTCGAGTTGACAGAGACGGGAAGTAGAACCAAACTCTCACGATCGGTTCAGAATCACCAGCGATAGCTTCAGAGATGGCAGTCTGTCTCGTTTCAAGGAAACGGAGAGCTTCTTCTCGAATATATTCAAATGCCTCGAGCACATCATCTTGAGGCATTCCGGCGGACAGTCCCGCAACCTCGGCTTTGGACATCCAGTCTGGTTGTCGAAGCGTATAGCTCAATGGCGGTGGCTGTTCAATTTCTGGATCCTCGCCTTGCAGTGGAATTGAGATGTTGACTTGAATCGTTTTCTCCCCTTCTACAATGGGTAGATGGACGGCGAGTAGTAAGCTTGAGGGTATCCCAGAGGGTTCAATTGTCGGGTCCTCGCACCAGTCCCGGAGCTTATCGACGCATTGGGCCGTGGATGCGGGGATTTCAACTTCCCCTGGTGAGGGGAACATGGCTGTAAGGAGGTCTATCATGGACAATTGTGATTCCATAATGTCTAGTGGTAGAAGGGTTGACTCTCTTTGTGCCATTTTGAATATGAAGACCTTGCGGTACTGGTTTTTGGCAATTCCTCTGCGAGACAAATGCAATGGATTTTTCTAGCGCGAAGAGATAACTCAGGTAAAGAGAATTTAAAACCCGTTAAGTGTCACTTGAGTTGCATGGACCAGGAGTTAAACTAGGTGTACAGGGTCTTTAACTAGCTTAGTGGAAGGCCCTAGCTCTCGCTAGTATAAGTGAATATCTTGAGATATATATATGCAAGGTCAATATAGCATCGGGAATGCTCAAATCAATGTATGCCGACGTCGGCGCTCACGAGTTTACCCGGCCCGGAACATCTATCCTCCGCCATACGATCCACCAATATAAATTTGCTAATACTAGTTTAATACTTCCTCAGATGGTAGAGTCATATTTATATAGTTAATATATAAATGGTGTACATTAGAGGATTCTGTCAAAGTATGGCCCAAGAAAAGTCGGTGGCATGCTGCCCATTTTATCGCGTCAAGTGCGCTTCCATGTTACGACGTGAACGGTGGAATATCGATCAAGCAATAACAGAGTGCTTTATAGAATCTAATCCGCATAGGGTATAAACGAGCACCAGCCTGGGCTCGTGTTACTGTGGGACCCAGGCCCTAAAATATAAGGTTAATACTCCCGCAACCTAATCTTGAATCATATAAGAGACTGGGGAAGTGAGGAACTTGAATATATATACTGCTTGGGGCTCATTCCTTGTAAAGCATTGCCGGTTTGGAGAAGCCATGAAATCCTACTGTTGTATCATGTCGTAGGCCTCATCTTAATATTGAATATGCAAGATCCCGTGCGTTCGAAACGAGTGGAAGCAAGACGGCGGATTAAACATATCTTTCGAGTTACCCAATAAAATCAAAACCCACTGGTCCGGGGCCGGCTTTCATCAAATAGCCAGTGATGCCTTACCGTGATGCGCTGGTAGTGGTAGGAGCCAAAGTGTCATAAGTAAAACGGAGGCAAATATGGCGCCACCTTAAACCCCATCTATGATCATAGTCCAGATGTTGATTCAACTATCACAACTATTTTGACCATTGACCAAGTAACAAATCTCTTAGCTGTTATACTAGTTAGCTGGTCTTGAAGGTAAAGAGCCTACATAGTGTGGGTGTGACCCCATCGGCTGCCATCCTTCCAAAGCGGAAGTAGGCACTGGTCTTATTTAGAAAGCCACCATGCAGTGGCACACAGAGGTGTACTCCGTACACAGATTTGGTCTTTGGATAATGGAATATTGCATATTGTGGAATGATCGCAAGTGATACCAATGCATAAACACCAGGGGTTCTGTCCGATATCTTTCCGACTTCTCCTCGCAGCTGATTTTACAAGTAGTTTACACGAGTTTAACTGCTGGCCCTGATAGAATTGAGAACTCTCCTATACCCATAAATCCAAAGCAGTCTCCTGGATGCATGACTCTCGGGCTTGTTTGAGCTAAAAGCACAAACTTAATATATGGTAACGCTTCTATCATTGTCACAAAGAATGAAGTTAACTTGACTAATAGACACCTGGCCGATGCCGTACCCGTTTTGTACTCAGGAGCTTATACGCTTTTCCTGCGGTCATTCGAGGCCTGCACAATTCGTGAGGTGTGCAAAGCACACCGGTAGTGGAGACCTCAGGTGCTCGAGCAGCAAGATACAATATGTAGATGTTCTGATGTCAACACACAAATGCAGGGAATGTCTGAGAAGCGATTGAGAGACTAAAAACAGGTGGGTACTTCTTTAGCTGTATGGGTTGCGATGAATGATTAGAATAAGGCTCAGTGCCTGCCAATGCCCGATTCATCTTCCAACCTAGCCACAAGTCCTTTCAGTTCTTCCTCAGTTGCTGCTGGATCCGCGTCTTCCTTAGCGGCAGAAACTTCAAAATCAAATAGCTTCACGCCCTCTTCTGTTACCAAGAAATTGTGCTTATTAAGGTCCCCGTGAACAATTCCATGTTCGTGAAGCAGACGAACAGTTTCCGCACAATCATTAAAATCCTGTGTACCCGGGATTCTACCCGAAACCTCCTCCATTAAAAAGCCCACTGTTCGATTCTTAGTTTCCTCGTACACGAAAGCGATAAACTTCGGCGCAAGCGGGTAGCCAGATGCCATTAGCTTGGAATATATAGAAACTTCATGTTGTAGAGATGGGATCTCGTGTTTAAATCGTGCTATTTTTAGCACCCATATCTCATCACCATACCTTACTCGAGAAAGACGGTAGCTGATTCTGGATATCGTTGTTAGATCTAAGAAGTTGACAAAGATAGCAAAAGGATGGTCAAGTTGTCCGAGATCTAGCCTGTGTGGTGAAAACTCGTCTATACTGCTTTTAACACCCTGCGCGGTATTTCGTACGGTGAGGGTCTTCCATTCGTCATTCCACTTCGGGATATTTTGTAGTTTTGCAAGAACTAGATAACCATCTGTCCTATAATCGGGTGGGAGAATACCCCCATCGAGGATGGAAACATACACAATCCGTGAATTTCTCCGAATTCGATATAGAAAATCATTTTCCTCGAGATCTAGAGACAACACTTCCTCCTTCACGTTGTTAGTAAAAGTGCCAATTCACGGGACAGCTTCAGAAACCCTCTCACATAATTTGGTTCTGCTGCAGCTGGCCAACCAAGTACTGGTAGGAGTGAGTTGACACCCTGAGCAATGGACAATAGCAAGAACCAAAGAGCATGCCATATCTGCCATTGAAACGGATAGGAGATGCCGAGCATAGTGAGTGATTTTCGTTTTTATAATGATATGCTAGAGCAGTATGAGTGTTCACTCCGGCTGTCTTCGCCGTTCTGATCGTTGAGTTGCTTGACTTTTCGTGTTTACGACTCAGCTACATTGCACCTCAGCTGGAGCCGGAAATACACTTCTGCCGAGGTTTCACTTCTTTTGAAATTACTCTTCTGAGACACGCACTGTATGTTACCCGCCATACTCCTGCTAGCAATATGCGATTATAACTTACGCAGATGCATGATGGGTAATCACAGAAGGTGGACATCTATGTGTCTTTGACCCCTCCCTGAACCCTCAAACCGTTCTACTTGCTCACAGTCTGTTCGATATTCAGTACCAACATGTGTACATGGGTGCCTGTACGACCTAAGATATCTTGATTTCAAGCACGACCATACAGCCAATATACCCACACCAATCATATTGACATCTAACTGAGACCTATAGGCGACACAAAAGTCCCCCTACCTCCATAAATACTTACCAATAATCAGTTGATTAGAATATTGACGGAATCTCACCAAACCAGCCAGTGACTGCGTTCCTGGGATCATGTTAACCCACCCCAAACGCCCCCCTTCGTTGGGTCACGAAAAGTCACACCTGACACAGGCTGAGTGTTCGTGACTAAAGACAAGGCCAAAGTTATTGGTCAGGTTTGGTTTGACGTTCTAGGTTTTGAACTTCTTACTCCCATTTGCAAGGCAGTGCTTTATCATGCCATCACAACTCTCAGCGGGCAGCTGCCACTTTATCGTCCCACCCCATATCTCATACCCCTATTCTGCACCTGCCAAGCTTTTCTACCCATGTTGCTGAGATGACGCTGCGCTCAACTTGAGTGGTGTGACAAGGAGCCATGGCCACTGATGAAGTGCGGTTATTCAACGGTGGATCAGCGTCGAGTAGGCTGCCTGTAGCCTTAGCTACGATAAGATTGATAAAATATACTGAGTATCGAATGCCTGCAAAATGGATAATGGAATGGTATCAAATGTGTCAACCTGAGAATACCTCGTAAATCACCCTATAGAGATGCTTTGTGGTGTCCAGATATTATTTGGTGGTTAAATGGGATGGATTTTGTTCCACAAGAAGTAAAATCAATGTCAATTGTCTGGTGAACATCCACCTCTATAACTTCCCAAGTATCGTAACGCGGGAAGGCATGAGCTTTACGACCCCACGAACGTCGGTCTTACATCCTTGGTGACTCCTTTGACACCTTTGTGCTTAGGTGATGGTAGAAATCTTACTAGGCATGATTGATGGGGAAGTTCCAATAAGCTTGGGGGAAAAGACCGGGCAAATTATATCGGATGAGCTGGTGAAGTAAGTGTATTCAAAATGAGTAGAATGCCTAGAAAACCTTCCAAAACCAGTGGAAAGATCACTTTAAATAATTTAGGAGCCGCACAACATGTAACACTGGATTTAATAGGGGAAGATCGACAGAGGAGTACATACATAGTTCAGCTCAGTAGAGACTAATCAGTAGTACGCCTAGATCTAGTCTCCACTCATCTTTCAGCTTTTCAACCCCAGTTAAGCAAATGATTTATTGAATCTCAATCAAATGTGACCGTGGTCACTTTATTTCTGGTTAGCTATATTCTGCACACATTCTAGAGATTGGCTGAAAGGTATCACTAGCTAGTGAGTATCATCTACGTTCAAACCAAGAGGGGTACATGCTTTGCAAGCTTCCGCGCTCAGCCAACCACATTAGAGCGCCGCCGATTCCATAGGTAGTGCGGTGCCTAAAGATCGTGTAATGGGCCCCTAGGACCCGCTGTAGCAAAAGTCATATGACTACCCTCACCGCCCCTACTGCTTCCTCAGAAGGTTGGGATTTGAGGCCTTTCAGCATCTTACAACTTCGAATATCGTGACCCTTTCAGGTGTTTTGCTTTCATTTTGGTTGAATAATTTCAGTCAGATTCGCTTATTCCGTTTAACCTGGCAGAAAACTAGGTGGGGAACCGAATTTAATAAGCGAACCACTTCCACAAAGATCAACACGACCTCTTCTCACCCCATCTCAGGAGCCAGCTGAACTGCCATCTCCCCAATGGGAACTATTGGTTATGAACGTAAACCACAGGGTACTGGGCAACACACCGCCGAAATTTTATCGCTCCTATATTGAACGGACAGAAGAGGTATGAATATAAGGATTAGACATATCTCAGTCACATTTTAGTGTTACTACATACATCAAGAGATACAGTAATCAAAAGATACCGAAATAAGGGAGCAGCGTTGGAAGGAACCTGGTGTCCTCCTATAATTTAAGATGAAGGCTTCGGCTCAATGCAATACTCCCCTTACATTGTCATCCGTGGTATCTTATGATTATGCCAGCTCCCATAGAAACGAGCAGTGACAAGGGTGTGCTGCATTAGCGGCTGTGTCTTAAACTAAGGAATTCCTGAAGGATTATGCCTGTTATCTAGGTATCACAGAAGTCTAGCAACAATGCTCACATGTTACTTACCCCACCCTCAATGACCATCCATCCCAATTGTCTTTCCGTGTTCACCCACAAAGATGACCCTATACCTTGCATTTCCGAAATACTCAGCAATCTACGCTATCGCCTGCCAGGTCGATCCCAGATATATGACAATGTGGCTTGAAAGTATGCTGCAAAGGCTGGCGCTAATACAATTTATCACGCGCCAGTCCCTTCTCCTCATATTCTTGTTAAATCCCATTGCCAACGCAGCAATTCTCGTGTTGTTCTCGTTTAAATGATTGCTTGGGACGTAGATTCTGTTTCACACTTAGAACCTCCCTCACGTCTGCGCTTACATACATACTGGGAGTCGCAATGGAAGCCACCATCAACTTGACTGTCCTACTAGATGCATTTATTGTTTTGTACAGCTTAGGGCTTGTTATTCACCGCCTGTATTTCTCCCCACTAGCAAAATTCCCAGGCGCTAAATTGGCCGCCGCGACGGGATGGTATGAGTTCTACTTCGACTATTGGAAAAGTGGCAAATACATTTTTGAGATTGAGCGCATGCATCAAGTCTACGGTACATGAATGATCCCTCGGGGTAACAGAATTAATACCGGGACTCGGCATGAGTCAAGGTCCCATCGTGAGAATTAACCCGCACGAGCTATCCATCCACGATCCGGACTTCTATAATGAAATATACGTCACAGAAAGCAAGCGTCGCACCAGCCACTATGACGCGTTTGCTCAAGGGATTGAATTGGATGGTATTAGACTTCAATCCATGTGGGAAGGGTAACTAAGCAACGCGAGAGTAGGAAGCCACATCCTAACAGTTGATCACAATCTCCACCGCAAGCGAAGAAAACCTCTAGAGCCTTTCTTCTCCCGGGCGGGAATTGTTAGACTGGAGCCAGTCCTTGTGGAGATGGCTCGGAAGCTTGAATCACGACTCCGCCAGTACGAGGGGACGCGTACGGTGATCACACTCAACCATATTTTCTCTCTGCCTCCTCAAGCGATATCATAAGACGGGTCTGTTTCGGTAAGGATGATGATGTCGGAGGTCTTTTCATGGATCAGCCTGATTTTTTGTCGGATTGGTGACTATCTTTCTCAACCTTTTGGCGGCTGAGATAGCTAAACAGATATATTAGGTACAACATGATCCACAGCATCTTAAAATATGTCCCTGTGTTTTCTGGGTTTCCTTTACTTGCTAAGTCAGTTGTGTTGTAGTTTTCTTCGTCTTCCTCAGGTGATACGCAGTTCTTCAATGGACGCTGATACAGTGAGACAGGATTGCGAGTTACATCCCTGAGTTCATCCTCCTCAAGGCCTTCCCTCAAGGCCAATCTCTAAATCGACAGGAGAATGTGCGTCCCCCTTCCCCCGTTATGAGTATATTAGCTCAATCTGCACCTGCCTGAAACTAAAACTACATTCATGCAGGTAGCCTTGCAGAGAATCACCTACGTCATGAGCTCCAAAAAAACCGCCCAACTTAAGGATACCCGCCGTGATGTCTCGCTCTTCCACCATATCGTCGAAAGTGATATGCCCGAGTCTGAACGACCCCCCAAGCGCCTGGTCCAGGAAGCAAAGATTCTCCTGGCCGCGGGTACAGTCGTCACCACTACCCACACGATTGCATTCGCCTCATACTATATCCTTGCAAGATTGGAGATCAAGGCAAAATTAGAGGCGGAATTGAGGGACGTGATGGACGGCTGGCCAGAAAAGGTTCCCACGTTCAGGGAATTAGAGCGGTTGCAGTATCTTCAGGCCATTATTAAGGAGTCTCTACGGTATACTTTACTTTTCCCCTCACCTACAAAAGGCCGAAAGTTGAAGGACATAAATAAATGAAGAGCTAACGACCAAGTCTACACAGGTTGAGCTATGGCATTATGCACCGTCTTCCTCGGATCTCTCCTGACCTGCCAATTCAATACAAGGACTTTACCATCCCCTGTGGGGGTAGGTCACTTTCCTATATGAGTGATAACACCATATACCTATCTCCATCAGAACTAAGCTAACAAGCCAATTCCTCCCCAGACCCCCGTCGGCATGTCCGCTTATTTCATGCACACAGTCCCAACCGTCTACCCCGAGCCCATGATATTCCGCCCAGAACGCTGGCTCGGTGCCATTGACCCGGCCATGCATCGGAACTACGTTCCCTTCACCCGTGGTTCAAGAAACTGTCTCGGAATAAAGTATGATCCGCCTCGCCTTGTCACAGCAAACGAATAACTAACGCAAGGGGACATAGTCTGGCCATGGCCGAGATCTCTCTTGTCTTGGCTGTTCTCTACCGTCCTAATGGGCTGAAGCTGGGGGTGTACGAGACGGATGAAACGGATGTGATTGCGGTGCATGATTTTATGATACCCATGCCGAAGCTCACTTCGAAGGGTGTGAGGATCCTGATACATTAATCCTGTGTGACTAATATAAGCTGAATTTTTATTTATTATTTTTTCCTCCTCCACGACACATATGCATGACTTCTGTTACTCTGATCATAGGAGTGTAAGAGCTTGGAGTGTTAGTGCAATATCTGTTCTGCTTGGCATAATTCCTCCACCAGGTTCCAGTCTACTATCATTTCGCACACCCCAAAACCCAAACAAATAACAGCATCACCCAAACAAACCCACTTCTGACAATTTCAGCTTGGCAGAGAGATACCGAGGCTAAAACGACTCGCATAGCGAGCGACGGTCAGCGATAGTAGTACCAACTTGCTACTAGTCGGAAAGTAGGTTAAGATTAACTATTCCCCACTATGTCCACTATTGTAGCCTATTTGTTAGGGAGATATTAATATAAGGGGTATTATGCATACTAATATACTTAACATAAACCTATATTAATTAAATCTTTGTTTCTAGAATTGTCTTTCTGGCATTGTCGTTAGTGCGATTGTGGGTCTTGTTCTGTCTAGTGAATTTTATCAGATGCACCTATTTTAAGCTAAAATTAAGCGTTCAGGTAGAGGAACTGCTGGTTACCAGGGAGGATGTGAAAGGATGATGTAACTATTAATTGAGTGATATAATGTGGAAAGTCATTAGGAACAAGCCGACTAAAACTGATATCTTAGATATAGTGACGTGGAAAACAATGTAGTTGTCTACCAGCTCACACAGGTATTGATTATAATAATCTGCGAGATGTTGTTTGAATATGTTACGAGTCAAATATACATAGAAGAAATAGTGGCCTCGCCACGAAACAAATCACAGATCAGGTAGGGTTGCGTAAAAAATGCCCCGAGAGAGTCTGAAATCCTCCGCTGGCTAATAGTAGTACACGCCGGCTTAATGATCCAGCTTGAAACGGTCAAGGAACTTGAAAGTGCGAAGGCCTTCCTTGATACCATCAACGAATCCGCTGGTCACCGACTGGTCGACGTACACACCGTCGCGAGAAGTCTGGATACCGGCGTTCCTGAGCGCAGTAGCGGCGTTGCCGAGGGCACCAACAGGCTTTCCGAAACGGAATCCATCGATGACGATCTGCAGGGGTCGTCCGGCCGGGAACAGGGTGGACGAGGAAGTGGCATTGCTAGGTGCAGTGAAGGAGAAAGTAGAGAAGAGACCCTCGGCACCTGGCGCGACGACCACAGCATCGAACTGGATGGCATCCGATCCGGAGTAGGTCTGGTCAACGCCGTCGGAGAGACGCTCCGCAACGACAACGACATCAACGCCGTCCTCAGAAAGCTGCTTGCTGAGCTGCGAGGCTGCCTCGATCGAGGCAGGGGTCTCAACCGAAGCCAGGAAACCAACCTTCAGTCCGTCCAGCTTCTTCAGCTTCTGTCCGAAGGTGCCAACATCAGTGGTCTTGTTGTTGTGGTAGTAGGTCGGGTCGGCCTCAGGCTCCTCAACGCCAATAGCGCGAGCGACGCGGCGGGCCAGGTCGTTGGACACGCGGTTCAACTGGATGATGACATTGTTCCGTACGACCGAGCTCTTGACATTGGAGTTCTCAAAACGCATAGCATCGACGACGAACTGCTGTTCGGCGGGAGTGAGCGAGTTGTAGAACAAACGCGGCTGCGACCAGACGTCCTGGAAGGACGGGCTGACGGCACGGGTGAAACGGCCGGTGGACTCGCGTCCGGGAGCCGTGAAGAAACCCTTGCCCACGGTCTGGTTGGCCTGCTTAGGAGAACCCTTGTTGAGGGTGTTGGGAGTGTAGGCATTGGGGTTCAGGGGGATGAACATCTGGCCTGAATGGGTTTAGCATCCTACACCGATATGCACATAAATCGCGTCCTGGAAGAGGTCTTACCGGCTCCATCGCGGTTGTTGTTGTGCACAGGCACGCGAGGCTGGTTGATGGGCAGCTGCTCAAAGTTGGGTCCGCCGTGACGGTTCAACTGGGTGTCGAGGTACGAAAAGAGACGGCCCTGGAGAAGGGGATCCTCGGTGAAATCAACACCGCGGACGATGTGGCCAGGTTGGAACTGCAAAAAATTCATAAGTAACTGGCCAAAGAACCACAATCACACGTATTCAGGGCTCCATACCATGACCTGCTCAGTCTCGGCGAAGTAGTTACGAGGGTTGCGGTTGAGAGTCATCTTGCCCAGCTTGGTGATTGGCACGTATTCCTCGGGGACGATCTTGGTGGGATCAAACAGGTCGAAGCCAAACCTCAGCTGGTCTTCCTCGTCCATGATTTGAACACCGAGCTACGAAATTAGCATGCTGATGGAAAGGAGGGCCGAAAATACTCACCTCCCACTCAGGGAATCTGCCCGCCTCGATCGCTTCGAAGAGATCCTGGCGCATGAAGTCGGGGTTCTTGCCAGATACCTGCTGCGCTTCTTCCCAGACCATACTAGCCTTGCCCTGCAGGGACTTCCAGTGGAACTTGACGAGCTTGGAGTCTCCCTTGTCAGTGACGAAGCGGAAGGTGTGAATACCGAAGCCATCGACGTGGCGAAGAGAACGCGGGATACCGTGGCCGGACATGGCCCAGAGAAGGGTGTGCAGGGAACTGGGTTGCTGGCTGAAGAAGTCCCAAGCAGAGTCATGGGCAGTGGCAGCTTGAGGGATTTCATTGTCACCACGAGGCTTGACAGCGTGGATCAGATCGGGGAAAAGAATAGCATCCTGGATGAAGAAGACAGGAATGTTATTGCCAACAATATCTGCGAATCGAATCAGTCAGACAAAAATTTCGTGTGAAAGGAAACGATCGTTCTGTGATAGACATACCGAAGTTACCCTCATCCGTGTAGAAGCGGGTCGCAAAGCCGTGAACATCGCGAGCCAAGTCCGAACTACCACGGCTACCTGCGACGGTCGAGAATCGGACAAAAACCGGAGTCTCCTTGCCTTCAGCACCAAGGAACGAGGCAGCAGTGATGTTGGAGTAGTCGCCGTACGAGGTGAAGACACCATGGGCACCAACACCGCGAGCGTGAACTGCACGTTCAGGAACCTGTCACCGGATGATCAGCCAAACCCAATTCACATTCCATATAGTATTCCCATACACGTTCGTGGTCAAAGCGCTGGATCTTCTGTCGGAAAATGAAGTCCTCCAGCAAAGTCGGGCCGCGATCTCCGACCTGAAGGCTGTTCTGATCCTCAATAGGGCCGCCCACGTCGGAGGTCAGGAATGTGTCATTGTCGGCCATGTAGTAGTGGGACAAAAACTCCTCTGTAGCGGCGGTCGCATCGTCGGTTCCTGTGTCGCGACGTGCAAGCTCACCGGTCATGTACGGACAGGCCGCATTGGCAATGCCAATGAGGCTTGCAAGGGAGAGGGCGCGCATTGTGTTGCAAACTGTCAAGTGTCAACACAAATAAGCAGCAGCCAGAGGGATTGATTTTCTGGTGAGAGGGATGAAGGGTAGGAAGGGGATGGGAAACAGCAAGGAACTTATAGAACTCACCAATTCACAGTACTAGGATGATCAGCACTTGGAAGGAGAACTGCCTGGCTTGCAGGTACTCTTGCCAAATACTTATATGCACATGCAGATCTTTTAATTAAGCAGCCAAGGAATCCATTCATATCCCAAGACAGGAAGGTACGTAAGGTATCAACTCCTAGACCGCCGTCCGAGCCCCAATTGGGAAAAGCACATCTTGCTTACTCTAACATGAAAGCCTAGAAAAAGCGATGTGATACGTGTGGAGCTGTCTTAGGCTACTGGGTCTTCTCTCTAGTATGGCAATGAAAAAGGGACTTTTTGTTGACAAAACAGCAACAGTGATGCAGTCTCAAACGCCCATTCGTCGGGAGGATTGGCAGATCCATTCTTGGCGAATCGAATAAAGGAGATAAATGCATAATCGGCATAATCGGACATGGTAGGGTGGAGACGCGCGCAAGCCAGAATCCTGAAAAAAATCCAATTATTGGTATGAGGGAAAGCTTTTTCCAGAGTGATATCACAAATCCCCAGCCTCCCACTGGATTGGGTGTCATGATCGCGAAGCTCGAAGAAGTGCAACCATAAACCAAACCATAGTGGCCTGACATATACACAAGGTCTCGGCTCGCGATGCTTGGTAATAGAATGTCACTAGTCGGATGGCTTCAGATGCTCCACCGATTAATAAGATGAGAATGTTGAGTGGTTTCTTGGCAGCATCACCCCGGCAAGTCGCGCTCGATGATCAATGCCTCTGTGCATTTTCGCTCGGTTGCAACCACCATCTTATTCAGAATTTTGGCCTGGAACAAGGGAGATTTTTCCTGTTTGATCGCCCCTTGCGTGGGCCGGCAACGAAAGGCCACCACTCCGATCTGATGCCGGAGTCGTTTCGAGAAGATTGGTTGGATCCTTTCTCCTGAATTTAATCTATCAAATGCAAAACTCCGTGTAAATCAAGGTCCTGTAATGCGATATTCAATCTTCGAGATAGTACTATCCTATGTATGGTGGAGGTGTGATCCTCTCGCATATGCAGTCAGTCCCGTGCAAGGATAGCCCTAATAAAAGTATCCCTCCTGTTCGCCTTTCAACCACTGTGGAGTCTGATAGACAGTTAACTCCCACGTCCTCCCCTGCTGTCTTTTTGTTTTTTTAGTAATTAAAATACATCCATAATTCTATATATAAACTGAACTACTGCAGTGAAGCTGCATTATCACACCGTTACCATCGTGTCGTTCGCTTCTCCAGCATCCGTTCATGTCCTAGATGATCCCTGGTGCATACATGCAAGGATACGATAATAACTCAAATATTCCTTCTAAAATTAATCCATCTTATGGAGCAGCCCTTGTCCCGGCCGAGTTCAACAGCCTATGACGACAGCACATGGCATGAGATCCTGGTCTGATAGTCAGCCAAGGCGGCGGCTATTTTCCCAGCTATGAATGTGGGACGTGGGGCGACGTGCTCTACTTTGCATACAGGTCTTTTGACGGCGTCCTTCGCCTTGTCATTTCAGTTCAAATTTGTACTTTATCCCGTCCTTGTGCATTTCAGAGACGAGTCTCCTTCTCTTTGCCAAGCAACCCCCGCTCCTTGGCAGCTGGTGAAGTGGTCAACGACTCGATGTGCATTCAGACATCCATGCTAATTATACAATACTACCGAGCACTAAAAGCTTCCCTACGCCCTCTGGCAGGGATAGCTGGGGGGGATTAGAATCATTAGACTCTGAACGGGCGCGTTTCCACCCAATGCGACCGGCGGCTTTTCCTCGGCTAGACAATCCAAAAACTCAATCATAAGATAAATATCAGGACTATATACACTACAGTACATCGTTTTCACACCAATCATAGATCGCTAATTGGTACTCCATAACTGTCGATTAATAACGTGGAAAAGTCGGATATCCCCAATCCTTCCCCTCGCCAATCAATTGCTGGTTAAGTCCATCCTGACCAGCATTGACGGACAACACCTTCGCATATGATCCTTGCGTCCAATAGCTATACGACACCGTTGCAGGCACGAAGGCCACATCACCCATCTCTAGCTGAGCAACAGGATAGTCGCCGATCTGAATTTGAACGGATCCTTCCAGGACCTCGAACGCTGTGGCGCCGGCTGTGGACCACGTCGGTGCCGAACTCGACGCCCGTTGCCGGCTCAAAATAATGGTCGACATGGTAAAGTTCGTATCCTGTGCCTGACTATTGGTAACCAGCGGCTGGATAATCTGGTACGCTCCGTGCTTGGAGTTGAGGTACTTCGGGCCATAGTTGTTGGCGATGAAGTAGGGCTTTCCCGGCTCGCCGAGGGCAGCGTCCTCTGTGTGCCAGCCCTCATCCGACGGCGCAGAGCCGTTGGCGAAGTCCCGACGCGGCTCGAAAGAAAGCTGAGCATAGACGTCGAATGATTCGAGACCGGAAATTCCGCCAGCATCCGGTCCGGCAGCCGAAGAATCATTGGTCGCCTGTGGTACATAGGGTGTGTTGGTGGCGGAGGTGTAGTTTGTACCGAGGTTGTAGAAGAGGTCCCTACAAATATCCTGATCAGCCCATTCTCTTTTGTCGTCCTTTTTCTCTCATCGAAGGCTTCTAGACTCACTCGAACCCGCCCGGAGAGATCACTCCAACCATCTCTGTGTCCGGGTCTAAGATCTGGAAGGTGTGCGTGGTATTCCTCGGCACCGACCCATAATCACCCTGTGTCAACAAGCGTCCCTGTTGTTCCTCCTCGCCATACTGCGCCCAGAGCTGGAAGCGACCCTTGAAATTGAAGAAGTTCTCGTAATGCTTGCGGTGGATATGCGGGAGCACACCGAGACTGCCGCTGTAGGGGGCATTGGTGCTCATCAGCGTAAACGCATAGTCTGAGGATGGTCCGGTGACCGGGAAACGGTAGAGTTGACTGCCAATCGTAACTGCATGGGAGTTGGCGTAATGGGGGATGATGTATGGCCGAGGTGAGGACGGGGCGTTCTCGAGGTAGAGATCCGACAGAGATTGAGAAGCCGCAAGGGGCAACAATCCAGCTAGGAGAAGGAGGTTCATTGTGGTCGGCGGTGTTTAGGTTGGCTTTGGCATCAATACACCTTTCGAGTCCATTCTTCAGGAACCGTGAGGGCATTCGACAATTCTACTTATACTCTCACATCGCAGGAGCAGACATATTCGGAAATTCCGCTGCCCATAGGCGGTTACCAGTACAGATCACAATGTACTCCGTAAACCTCCTCCTGGTCCTCCTATTCTCCTTTCAACGACGAGAATATCAATTATTCTCGGGTTTTCCGAACCATTCGGGGATCGGCATCTCCACTGTCTAAACTGTCTAAGGATCCTGACGAATTTGGCGTCATTGCTTCATTAAATTTAATAACCTAAATTGCCTGTCAGTAAGAATCCCCAAGTTTTCCCCCGTCCAGTCAGTATATTGAGAATATGATATTCCCAGAACATCACGTTAATGATATTGAGCTGTATTACAACCCATTCCAATATGCCACCTCATAACCAGTAGGAGAGCACACGGATGTCCCTAAACATTTATCCCACGAATGTCGATCACTGCCGATCCTCAGACTAGTGTCTTGGGCCGTTTCGCGGGTGTCCCATCGGCACTTGCGTCATATTCACTTCTTCACTGTGGTAGCGAGTAAATTAAATCCCCTCAGTCTGAAGCACTCCGCATACTCTCTTATGCTAGCCAGCCGGCTTTCGGGACAAAGTAGGCCGACAGTTCGATTGTTACGGTAAGGTTCTAGAAAAAAAAAAAGTCCTCCTACTCCGTATATGCAAAACAAACTAGACGACGTGTCTACATAATTCCTGAGACTCCATCGTTGCTCACTAGTGGGTCGTTGCTGTTTGGACGAGCTTTTGAAACAATAGTGTTGCCTGTCCATCATAATCTCTCTGCTCAGTCTTTCGGTCAGATCCTGTATAACCCGCGAATACACAGCATATTTAGTAGGCTGTGATTGATTTCATTTCGGATAGGTCCGATTCTCCCCAAAAAAAGTTTCTCCGGCATGCGACGATCGATATATAAGCGGAAAAGGAAGGTTAACAGATTCCCCGCGTCCCCACATTTCATGCAAGCGACTCAACAAAACCACGATGCGTCTATTATCTAAGCGGAAGTCAAGACAAGAACTATTGTCATTAGCCAGGTACTACTACTTAGCCTTACCTTTCTTGCTGGTTCTCGAAAAATCTGGTGGGTCAGCGTTGGGAACTATTGAAGTTGAGCCCTAAGAAAAACACTCACTCCCCACTCCGGTAGAAGAAGACGGACAATGAGTGCCAGACGTTAGGTGTTATTTCCATCTGTGGGGAAGTGTTCATTTAACCTAGTTAGTTCCTATTATATCAATCAATGATCTCAACAGATTCTGCCGGTCCGACCATCCGAGCACCGGGATGGTTGACTTCGGACTTTCCGATACGACTGGCGATGCTGCCATCAACCCTCAGTGACCTTTCTGAAATTATCTAGGAGCCAGGAGGAGTCAGGCACGGCGCATGGGAGGGCACATGTACTGGATATGTATGCAAGATCAGAATTCAATTTCTCGTGTGATATTGTAAGCCGCTTATACTCCACCCTGACCGGCATTGGAACCATGGTTTTGTAGAAATTAGACGGATTGGGGTTTTTGCGATACACCCCGCAAGGATTTTGCAAGCATATCGGTACTAGAACTACTAGTTGGACTACTAGTAGTAGTGATGAAGATCCGGGGGCAGCAGTAGATCCATCAATCGCAAATCAGCAACCACGATGTTGGGAGCTCCTTCCCTCCTCGAAGGCGAGTTAACTCTTAGTAGCCCTACGAGCTTCATGACAAAAAATGGGGTTAGTGACCCAGCGGGTCGGAGAAAAAGCTGCAGGGATTAGGATCCGTGCCGGTGGCTCAAAGTTAAAAGGGGAGTGTAGAATCAAAGTATTACTTTAGTAGCATATTTTGTGTGTTCGGGAGTAATCTGACATAGCGTAGGGGGTCCATCATGTCATACATACCTAAAGGCTCTTAGTCGAAGGCATTACTGGCTCATTAAATACATTCATTTGAGCTATGACTTGTGCAAAGAGTGGAAAATTCGTGTACAATCCTATCCCTTATACTCTATATAACATACACCAGTACACCATGGATCGTCATCTATCGTGTGGATCTCTTGTAGGATTGGGCAGCCTAATACGAAGGATCCCAATAGGGATGATTTTAATTTTTATCTTAATTGGGGACTCTGGTCATCATGACAAGATTGCATCTTAGGCATAGATGCCAGTAGTTGCCCTGCGTTGTTGTTGATCAGTAAGCCTACTCTTCGTTGTATGGTACCGCCTCTGTATCAGTGTCCTTCGGAATACCTTTCACAGTACGTCTCAGAGTCTACATCCTCATTGCATCATAGAGGACCATCATGAAAGGACGTAGCTTCCTGCTGGGAAGACCACAGGGACGAAATCCATCGAGAAGGCGAAGAATATTGACGAAATACACGCCGAAACTTCCTAATTGAAGTCCGCTTCCTTCTTTCCTAGAACCTTCCCCCCCCCGGACACAGAGTCTGCCGGCCTCCTCATGCTCCTCCTCCTCCTCCTCCTCCTCCTTCTTTTTCTTCCTCAACAGACACCAAACAACACGCTTCCATCGAACGCAACAAGCAAATATAACCAATCTACTGAGGTGTGTGTCTCATCCTTTTCATACAGGTAACTAACGCGGGTTTCAGGATAACATCGGCTTAGCCAAATAGGCGTCGCTTGACCTGACACCACCTTGGGCAGAGGCGGGTGGGCATTCGACAATCGACAATACAACACGAAGCAACCTCAGTGGGCACAACAAACATCAACATCATCGATAACAACCTAGCCTTAGGCGGGTGGATGGGACGGGCCAGGGAAAGGCACGCTGTCTCCACACAAACAGGTAAGTATATCCCCATCAACCCAGGCCTCGTCTGGGCAGGATGGGAAGGGCCTGGGCAACTCGCTACTAACATTAGGATCCAATCATATAACCTGGCCTATGGTTGGGTGGGATGGGATGGGCCTGGGAATCGACAACATCCGCTAATCAACTACTCCACTATCTCAACTGTCGGCTGTCGACTGTCAATTACAACTTGGCCTTGGATGTGTGGCAGGGACGGGCCAGGGACAAATACGATGTCTTTAAACTATCAGGCATGTACTTCTCCCATCGACCCAGGCCTCGGCTGGGCAGGTTGGGAAGGGCCTGGGTTGTTACTACTAACAAGATACAACTACACCAACTAATCCTGCCCGTGGTGGGTGGTAGGGATGGGCCTGGGACAGATAAAACGTCTTTAAACCATCAGGTATGTACTCGTCCCATCAACTCAGGCCTTGGATGGGTGGTTGGGATGGGCCTGGGTTATTACTACTGACATAGATACAACTACCCAACTATCGACTTCGACTTGTAGTTTGTAGACATGGTCCAGGGAATCGTCGATCAACTGACGCTGGCCATCTGTCTGACGCCTCATCGAGCGAGGCAAGCCTATACCCCAGTCCAACGAATGAAGGACCTAGGGATAAACTCGATAACTTGTTTCTACTATGGCATTTCACTGCAATTCATCCAAAGAAGCAAGGTATGGAATGTTATCTTTCCACGTTTATCGCTTGCCTTACAACATCTCTTCATCGGCTATACCGAACAGTCAATGATTGTTGACTATCACCTGGATACAACTCCAGGCGATTGATCACGATCTGGACATGATTCGAGATGATTGTCTATCACCTGGATAATCTCCCGCCTCCTCCTCCTCCTCCTCCTCCTCCTCCTCCAAGGTGATAGATGATTATCTGGATCCACCCGAGGATAATTGACGATCATCTGGATACTCCACTCCTCTCAGGTGATCGATCATTATCTGGACCCCCTTGAAGATAATTGACTATCATCTGGATATCGTCTCTCTTCCAACATATTCCAGATGATAGATCATTATCGGGGTCCACTCGGGGATAACAATTGATTATCACTTGGCTACTACACTCCTCCAAGATGATCGATCGTTATCTGGATCCACGATATAGCCGATGAGATGTTTATAAGGCAAGCATCGAACTTGTCGAGCTACGACGTCCCACACCTCGCTTCATTGGTGAATCACAGTTGAAATTGTCAAGTTAGGAACAGGTCCTAGAGCTTGTCCCTAGTGTTCTTCTACTCAGTTGGCTGGGGTGTATTCTTGCCTAAGCGAAATGAGGCGTTGAGCGAATGGTGGCCATTTGTTGATTGCACTCTGGACTACATATCTTCGTAGGATCAGGTAAGTATACCCCCTTCCTACTCACTTGAGTTACTAACTATCACCCTGGCTTTGGATGGGTGGTCGGGATGGGCCTGGGTTATACTGCTAACATGACTCTCTTATATCGACTAACCAAGCCCATGGGAGGGCGGTTGGGACGGGCTTGGGATACGACAAACACTCACTCAACAAAATGATCATTCGATACTTTGGGTGCTTCCAACAGGCCATCATATCAGACCTGAGACGGACTCAAGCCAAAGGATGGAGATAGCATTGACGGTAAGGCACAGATATGGTTTTGCATACAATCTTCACTAACGCATACTAGTCTCTTCTGACAACAAACATATCACATACTTTAACGACCGACCCGGCCTATGGATGGGTGGCTGGGACGGGCCTGGGTCCACGACGTTCAACTCTCACAAAAATCAGGTAAGTATTAACTTCCCAAATAACCTAGGCCTCGGCTGGGCAGGTTGGGAAGGGCCTGGGCTATCCCACTAACCTTAGATACTAATCTCGATTCCACCCTTGGCTGGATAGTAAGGACGACATAGCCTTGGTTGGGCGGATGGGATGGGCCAGGGAATCGACACTCGACTAAATCGATCCTCTCAACTCGACCATTACCATCGACTATCGACTAGCAGCAACCTGGCCTTGGTTGGGTGGTACGGATGGGCCAGTGACAACGACATCTACAACTTTCTCAAATCAGGTACGTATATCCCCATATCCCACGCCTCGGCTGGGTAGGTTGGGAAGGGGCTGGGCTATCACTACTAACCAAGCTACCAACTAACAACAATCACAACTCCCGGCCTTGGAAGGGTGGTAGGGACGGGCCTGGGATATATACGATCATTTCTTCTTGTTGCTAGTAAGTGGCAGGCATTTTATATTATGTGTATGTCACAGATGGGTCACTGACAATGGATATTCTTGGGATCAACTCAATAATTACGAAGCCACGAGACATTTCCGGATTATATTGGTGTGGTCGAGTTGCACTACTGAATGGAGAAGAATCAACATAAGTGAGTCACCGATCTCCAATCTTCCAATGGAACAATAACCATAATACCAAACCAGCTCTTGCAAAGATTGTCATATATCAAGGGATTCCAAGTATACACATGAGAATGGTAAGACACCCAGTTCCCCAACCAAGCAAGACACCAACTAACAAAAACACCCTACCAACCACCCAACAAAAGACCCGGATCTAAAACCCAACAGAAACTTCAAATCCATCCTCAACCTCCTGCACATCAAACCCAGCATGATTCTCACAATCTCCATACTCATATGGCCTCCCCACAGTAGCCGTAACACCAGACTCAGAGGAGGTAGGGTTCAAGAAGGTAGCATTAGTATAAGGCAACGAATCACAGGTATGCTCAGGAACAGCATTCCAAGGATAATACTCGACGAACCCAACCTGGGATTCCTTGATGCCTCCTGTTCCAGAGGGAAGTGTGTACTCTCCGATATGAGTTTCGTTGTTATTGACGGTGTCCACTAGCGTTCCGGTCCAGGTTGTTCCTTCGGTATTCTTGATAACGAGATGATACATGGGCGCATAGGATGCCGGGATCTCGACGGCACAGCTGACACCGGCACCACCGTCGGCGCCATCACTGCAGTTCTCGTCGGTGCTGGTGCTGCCGGGGACGAAGCTAGAGAAGACGGCGTGGATGATGCTTGCGCCGTTGGCGTCCGGGCGAGGTTGGAGGCCTGTGTAGCCGACGTCGGAGACACCGTTGAAGCTGAATTGCTGGGCGAAGTAGAAGCCTTCTTCGCGCGGGGCGTTGGCGATGGAGATGGGAAATGTGATGTCCCTCAGGCCTGTCGAGGGGATGTTGGTGGCGCTCCAGTCGAGACCGACAAGGGCTTCCGTCACGGGGAGGAGAGGAATGATGGCTGCCAGAGCGGAGATGGACTTCATGGTGACGGTGTTAATGGTGGATTATTGGGTTGACTACTGGCAATAATTAGGGCAATGCTGTCAGTATGCTTCCTTCGCGCTTTGCGATCACGACCTCATCCAGGAATAACAGGAAACACACAGTTATAATGAATGTACAATCGACCAGCGACCAGGGATAATTTGAAAATGGAAACAGAATAAAATCGGTAAGTGAGGTGTGAATACTCAATTAGCTCTGCTCTACTAGCACTCCTCTTCAACTACACGCCCGTCCAACAATCCCTATTTATACGCCCAAATCCCCAACCCCATCGTTACAATCACCAAAATCATGCAAGATACTGTACCATCGTCTACACCACCCCCAACAAGTTATGATTGATAATACCGATCAAATGCCATTGCAACCCTAGTATTATCTTGTTCCTGTCGGTAATCAAGCTGAAACAAGCAATTCCCTCGGGTTCCAGATTAGCGTCGCTATGATTTGGCAGACGTGCCGATCAACTCGGCTACAGCGTCAGGGGCCGTTGGGAATCTCCACCACGAGGACTCCCTTAATGTTACATCGAACTAGTTCTCACAACCTCCATGGACGCTAGTGTTCCAAGGGTCTTCGCTTAGATCTTGCTGTGAAACTAGAGTGCCGTTTGCGGAGTTGGCCTATGTATTGTTGCTTATGGGCTGAATGACAGGTTAGTTCTACGAGGGTTTAAATTCGAATTGGGCTAATTATCATCTGTAGTGTTTAACAGAGAGATGCTTTCCTATTTTGCAATAAGTATATCTATGCACAAACAGTTGACTGATGTTATTTGGCTTCCGACTATGCTGGCGTGAGGCTATTATCCAAGCCTCGCGAAACATAGCGTACCAGGCAATCGGCGTTAGAAGAAACCCGATGCATAAAACATCCTAAACAAGATCCGTCTAAGAAACCCCTTCGCGGCGAACTGCCCCGCAACGAACCGGATCTGGTCTTCCCTCGCTGCAAGGTCCACTCCCTTCCTGGACCCTGATGTGAACAACTGCAGCTCCGCCCTTTCCTTTTCACTCAGGCTCTTCCACAGTGAAACTGTCTTCGCTTCGGAGAATCTATACGAAGCCGCATATATGACATACACGCGAGCAGTCGGGTGCAGCAACCTCGACCGCCAATCCACATGCAACCACTCCTTCCATAGAGGCCAAGGAAACTTCCGCAGTGCCATCGCCTGCGCCCAGAAAGTTTGGAATGAGTATCGCGCTCTTGTGCCAACCACTGCATGAACAGGCCCCGTTGTTCCCTTCGCAAGGTGAACCAGCAGCCTATCCACCACAGCATCAACGGGGACCTCGTCGATCGTTGATTCTGTGTCAGGGTCATTAGCCCGACTTGCCACACGGGCGACTAAGACCGGAGTGAGAGTAAAACCCGCCGCGAACACCGTCGTTGGTGTTGATTTCGGTACGCTGAACCCCTGATATGGGAAGGTTTGGGCGGGTGCTATCACCGACGGCCGGAGAATGAGAAGCTTCCCTGCTTCACCGGTGGCGCTGAATTTGCTGAGAACAAGTCGCTCCGTCAGATGTTTGGCGTAGCCGTAGGGCCAGGGAAAATTGTGCGCCTTGTATTCCTGCGAGTCGCCTTCTCGCTGTACTTGCTCCCACTCGTCCCGTACGTCGGATATCCATCCGCGACCCAGAGGGTAAATTGTCTCCTCTACGTAGGGGTCACTATCATCCGATTCCTGGTAAAGGAAGGCGTTTACATATGCCGTTGAAACGTATACGAAGCGATCGAGCTGATGGCATTGTAAGGCAAAGTGGGCGACATTCTCACTCCCATGCATGACTGGGTTTGCTAACTTCTCCAAGGAGCTCATGAGGTTAATTGGTGAAGCCGTATGAATGACGATGTTGACGCGTTTGTGTAAGGCCTGAAGATGACCCTCGTCGATACCAAGGTTAGGTTCGAGGATATCACCTTTGATAGCAGTGACAAGCTCGGTATCATAGAGGCACTCGATATACTTGGAGGGTAGGTATTGACGCCATACTTCTTCCAGACGCCTGATTTAGCATAAGCTTACGGTCAATACTTATAGATTTGCAATCATACATACGGCAAACCACCCCTGCAGAGCAAATATATATGAGCCACAGGCGCTTGCGAGATGATGCGGTAGACCAGGGCCGTTCCCAGAAAGCCCGAGGCACCTGTGATGAACAAAACTTTTCTTGAGTAATACTCCCACATGATGGTAGCATGCAAGAAGCATGTAACCCATGCTGACAGAGGGGCATGGACTACTTACATATGGCTTCCGATGCGCTCAAGGCGTCGTGAGGTCGGCATTCATGTCAAGAAAGGGCCGCCGCCATTAGCTATCGTTCACCTCTTTGTGATTTTGTCACTATCTCCACTGTGGCCAATGTTTTAGCTTTCGTGGGGTTCAAAAGATACACTGACAGGTTTTCATTTTGGCAGAAAGCATCTACAGCCGAACAGCGAACCGTTCCTGTACCTGAAACTTGGCACAGTCGCCACGATAACAAGGCGAGACGAAGCTAATTGTGATACTTACCATGCGCCGCAGAACTTTTGTACGTTTCCTGTTGTACTCGCCCATGCTTTTGGTAGATTCGCTCATTTGCAAGATCTGGACATTAACAATAACTATACGGAGATGAAATAATGACCATTTCCTGGAATATCGACCACCCAAGCCAACGAAGTTCTAGTACAAATAAGGAGGTGGCGTCAATAGTCATTGACTATGCCATGGAAAGTAGGCCAATATCGGAGTGTCAAGATAGTGTCATCTTGAGAAAACGAATTGGCCCAAAATCACCCATTGCTACCAGCACATGCCCTATCTCACGCAAGCTGGACATGCCTATGAAAGAAATCGACATAATCAAAGAGACTCCGCTTATACGTCCTCGTAAACTTCCCATCCGTCCGGTTAACAGTTTGCAACCCATACTGCTCTTCATAGCTCCCAAACTCATTGTTGTCAGCTATACTCCACGCCAAAGCTCCTATAACATTAACATTATCCTCGTGGATGGCCTTCAAAGTCTCCGTAAGGAAATCCTGATAGTACAGCGTCCGCTCCAGATCATATCGCTGCGCATCATGAGTTCTATTCGACTCTAGGAACGGGTTGAACCCGTATTCCGCGATCAGAATCCCCGACGGGCGGAACGTATTCCAGATATAGCCCAGTTGCTGGCGGACGTACTGCGGCGCAAGGTACGCGTAAGCATTTGACGCTTGACCCATCAGCCAACCATTGGCTTGGACGTTGCTTAGTGTTACGCAAGTGGGCCAGAGGGGGTCGGAGGAGTTGGAGGCACAGGCTTCCGTGCCTTGTGGCAGGGGAGATGCGTATTGAGCTGTGTAGGGATCGAAGGACCAGAAGTCGATCTTGCCGTGGATGTGCTCGATTTGGTCGTCTGTGAGCGGTTCCATCATATCCACTGTGTTTAGGGCTGCATCTGGGTACTGTTTTCCGAGGAAAAGTGGGTTCGACATTATCCCCAACAGGATGTCTTGGTATCTGGATGCTGCGGCAATGTGCGAGGAGTTTTGTGTGTCCAGGGGCATGGCTAGATTGTTGGCGAATTTCATCGTGATTTTGCCTTTTCCGCCCAGTGTGTTCTTGTACCAGTCGTACACGTCTGCATGGGCGATAAGTACATTTGTCAGGTCTTGGTACTTTTGAAACAAAGTTCCCACGCCGATGTTTGGTTCGTTGAACGTCACCCAATACGGGACTCGGTCCGCGTATCGGGTCATAACTATTTTGGCGTAGTAGAGGAAATTCTCGGGCAGGGAGTCCAGGTCTGCCTGCACGGCGGTAGGCGCGTCGACATGGTTCAAAGTGACGATCGGTGTGACACCATACTTCAGGCAGGCGTCGATGAGATCGTCGTAATGGTCCAGGCCCTGGGTGTTGATGGGTGAGCCAGCCACACCAAAGGGTACTATGCGCGGCCAAGACAGCGAGAACGAGTAGTATGGTATTCCCGCAGCCGCTAATCTGGCAATGTCTTGCTCGTACATGAAGTAGTGCATGTTCGCTACGTTGGCGTCGCTCCTATCAGCGGTCTCCGGGGACAACGCATTGCCGATACTGTCTAGCACACTGGGACCGCGACCTTCCAGTTGGAGACCGCCCTCTATCTGCCAAGAACTGCTGGAGACACCCCAGATAAAATCGGCTGGCAGTTTCAAGCCTGTATCCGGAGGCGCATTGTAGAGCGCAGGGGGTAGCACAAGTTCGGCTTTGGCAACCGGAGTGGCAGACGCTGTGGTGGTAAACGGCGGGGAGCTCACGAACGAATAGTTCTGCCAGAGATTGACGTACGCACTCTGACCATACTGGCCGTCCGACGTGATCGTTGCTGATGGGTCGTATGAGTACGTAGTATAGGTAAGGTCGCTAGGCAGCAAGGTAGATGCCTTGCTGAATGGTGGCGCAATTGGTGTGGGAAAAGACACAGATGTCGATAGCGGCGTGGCATAGGCACCTGAAGTCACTTGGGTGTATGTGAATGAAGAGTAAGTCGGTTGAGAAGACACAGCGACATGAGGGCTAGCATAGCCTGCGCTGACCCAATCTAGGGCAATGAGTCCCGTTACCAGCCAATTCCTACGTGTAGTCATGATGCCGAGCGTGCCAGTTTTCCACTGTGGAGTGCTGATGCATTGCCTTGACACCTCACGGCTTAAATATGCGCAGATCACTGAGGGAATTTCAGACTAGACGTAATGACATCGTCGGATAAGCCGGTTTTCCTCCACACTCGGATTGCGGGGTGACAGTCATCTAGGGCTCGAACTACCGGGGACGCTTCCCGTGTAATGTATATGTCCCAATCCATCTTCACGGTTATATAGGGATCTGTATGTCTGAAGGCCAGGGAAAGGAAAATACTCTAGGAGGCCATGCCGTTACGCAGTGAATCTTCCCTACAAGGGTGAAACACCAACGTTTTCTCTTCCAGCCATAGTGCCCTGTATGTTAGGGACATCTCGTAATTGTTCAACAGGCCATTGTGCATTCAACAGGTTTCATTCCCAGATGGTCCCATGAGATACGGCTCAGTCGGTTAAATCAACGGTCAAGAAATGAGGTCTCACCCTTCCTTCTCGGCTGTGGTTGAACCGAAAACGAGTACGGAGAAGGTTGATCTGAATCTCGAGATTGAGGAAGACAAGCATGCGGGGTGGACGAATGTGGAGGAGATCTGCACGGTGCATCCACCAATTTGGATGGAAAAGACCTCAATGGTCGAAAGGGAGCCCTAATTGACCAGAGGGTCGTAGTTTTGCCGAAGTAAAGCCGGCGAAACGCGGGGAGACACGGCATCCCACAATCTCCTACCACCACAAGTCATTGCAAGAGCAAGGAACAAACCATGTCATATTACCTCTCCATGGTAATAAGTGGCGAAGGCAAAGACCCCAGGCATCGATCTCACTGGGCATTCGCAATCCATCAGCCGGCACAAGTCATCGGTGATCTTCTGCACGTGCGGCCCATTGATTTAGGCCGCTTGTGGTACGAATTCGAACATCGCTCGGACTCGGACCTCATTCTGGTGGATGCCATAGGATTAGCGAAGATCGCAGATTTAGATGGCTCACAGCGCCTGCAAGCGATCAGTGTGATCAGAGATGAGACGGCCCCCAAGGATGGCGTGAGAAGATGCCAGGATTGGGTCTTCAGTGCTTTGATCGCGCTTGAGGTGGAGGAACTGGTTCCGGCTGGGACGTCCGAGTTGTGGAAGGGACTGATGGGGAGAACTGCAACGGAGGTAGAGAAGGTTGTTGGACCCGAATGGACGAGTTTTCGTGGATGTCAGAGCTCGCTGAGATAGTTTTTTGGGAGGTATGTTCTTATATCCCATTGCTTAACTCTGTGAAGTAGGGCAATCAAGTACTAAGTACCCATACCGTATAGGCGTCGCGGAGTAATGAATTAATAGTGATGGAGTTAAAGCATTATACCATAGGTTATGTGTACTGAATGGACTCATGCGCTACGAACTCAGGAAAGGCTTCGCCATCACAGCTTCTTACTCCACTGCCTCCCACTCCACAGTTTCTCAGTTGTCCACAGCCAGTAATCTCGTCCCTTCATTAACCATACCAGGAAACTCGGCAATCGATACCCCATAGCCGCCCCGACACCTTTGCTCTTGCCAATTGGGACTAACTGGGTCTCGCGGGTATCTTCCTTGAACAAGCGATCCTCACCCGCGGAGCCCTCATCCTCACCAGCGGCAAGGAGTAAGTCGCGATTCATATTCGCGCAGAGGACCGGGATAGCTTCGACGATGAAGTGAACAGTCGGTCGTGCCCATGATGAAACATCACCGATCGCGTAAACACGGGGCCCGGCTTTATCAACCCGTAGAGTCGAGGGATTGGTGTCAACACGGCCATCAGGTGTCAGGAGAGATGGGTCAATAAATCCAGCGTTCGCTCGTGTGCCAGTTGCGGGAATGTACAGGTCGGCTTCAAGAGCTTGCCCATCCTCAAGGGTCACCGTCGTCTTAGCAGTCAAGGCATCTTTGCTGTCGGCATTAGGTGCCACATTTTGGACTCGCGCACTCTTGATGACGGTCACCCCTACTTGGGCAAGGTACTGCTCTGCCAGGCTGGCGAGGCTAGGGCGCAAGAGTGGGAGGATCTGTGGCCCAGAAGTGACGACCGTGATCGGTACCTTAGGGTTTGCCAACTTGGAGCGAAACCACCAAGCGCGGCCATTCAAATGCTCGCCAAGTTCACCAGCTGTCTCTACTCCGGCCGGACCGCCGCCAGAGATGAGGATACTCTTGGCAGTTGACAGGGCTTTCCGGAACGCAATCCAATTTTCCCGTAGGTCCCCGACATCACGATTCAGACCAAGAAGGGGAGAAGGCGTTGATGCACCAGTTGCAATCACAAGCGCGTGAAAATCGATCGTGTCTGTAGTGTCGTTCGCGGGAAAACTCACAGTAACATTCCGGCCGGTATGGTCTAGCTGGGTTACAGTGCCGTGGAGGAAGCGAAAGTTGCGAGATCGGTCGTCTTGATACTGCTCAAAAACTTTAGAAATACTGACGAGAAGCTTCTCCTGGTCAAAGAACTCGTCTGAGATCAGTGCACGGGGGCAAGCAGATCTGCACAAGGCGTGCGAGGATGCGCTAATCAAAATGACCTGATATCCTTCTGCATCTGGTAACTTGGGCACCACATGTTTGAGAAAGTAGTGAGCAGCAGACACGCCTGCATAGGAGCCACCGAGAACGACAATGTTCCGACGCTCTGCTATTACCATGTTTTCTGCGGTTTCGGCCTCAAGTTGCAAATCAATAATTGTATGGGCAAGAGTAGGATCTGGGAATCAGATCTCAAGGCAAGACTCAACAGCAGCACAGTATTTTGGAAGCGCAAAAAAAGTATCACATTTTCCCCCGACGGTGACAGTCACGCTTTATGAGGAATTTTTGCGAGTTAGTCGTCATGGACGTGCCTGATGTTATTCGGGCTTCGGCGTTTCAGCCCTTCCGAAGGATAGTATAGGCAGCTCAACTTACGCATCAACCTCGTAAGCGCTAACATGCTCAAGCGTACTTTTTTTGGAAACTCGAGACTGACTAGCACTATTACCGACCGTATGTAGCTATCAAAGCCCAAAATCTCGGGGATTTAATATAACCTTTTCGCAGCCAATGTGTTAAACCCGAAAATCTAATCAGCATGCGTTCACTTCTATAGTAATTTATCCTCAAAGTCAACATCAGCCCCTCGGGTACAGAAGGACAAGATTGGGATGCAGGCCGGAAAGTCAATCACTATGACCAGGACCCGGACGGTCGGGTTCCGCTCTGTACAAAGCCTGCGGCATATATTTTTTGACCAATCTATTGAACCATGGGTGAAAGTAAAAAGTAGCATATCATCACAGTCGTACGTCTATAAATGGAAGAAGGCAACGTCACTATAAGTGACCTTCCATTCCTTATTCGCTATCACTTGCGCTGTCATGAACAGAACCATTGTCCGGGGCATCTCTTAGACCCTCTGCAAGAACGTATTCGGTCTGTTGAAGAATCGACTTAATCTCTGGATTGTTGTAAACAAGGTCCGCGGGCTTTTGACCATGCTTATTCTTGACTCGTGGGTCACAGCCAGCTTCGCACATCATCTCGATCATCTCCAGTCCGAGTTCACGATCCTTCTCGTTGGCGTAGCGTACAGCAGTGTGTAGGGGAGTATCTTTGTCGAGGCGGGTGAGAGGGTCGCATTCAAAGTATTGGATATCAAAGAGACAATCCATCGTGTAACCTGTCGTAGGGTGCGGTTAGAATGAATTCCTTGGTTGCAGATTTCCATGACCCAAGAGTGGCACTTGGGGCCGTCCGCCATCTGACCGACTTACCGCTGCCATATGTAGCACAAATATGAAGAGCGTGGTTCCCCATTGAGTCTGTAACGCCGTTGAAGAACTCGGCCACTTCTTCGTTCGATTTCCCTTCCATACCCTTTAGGACTTGTTCAATCAGATGAGGCTGGTCTCGACGACAAGCCTCAACGACCAGTTCACGAGGCGATGCACCCTAATCAATCAATGATAAGCGGCTGGATTGAACGTTGCATGGTCAACAAAAAAACATACTTCGTCCTCCATGATTGCTTGAATTAGAGGTATTCCTAGTAAAACAAAGAGATTTGTAGCCGCTTCAACTTGTGGCTCGAAGAACAGTGGATGTGATAAAGGCAGTAGCTAAGAATGCTCTGACAATGATGCGCTAGGTCGACAGCGGAGGTTGTAAGGAAGCGGTGTATGCTAACGCGGAGATTCCGGAAACTAAGAGCTGGAAAGTTATATTTAGCATACGGGGAAACAACGATCAGGAGATTCTATGTATATTTCCCGAACGTTTGAGCTCACTGAATAGCCATCGGAGGCTACTTACCAGAATGTCTATGGCTTTGTTCGTATATCAATTCTCGTGACAGATTCCCCGCCGCGCTACGGGGTAAATGCATGTCTCCCGCTGCGATAGCCGCTCGGATTATTGATGTGCCGGTCCGCCGTACTCAATCTGCCCCGCGTCCAATTGGCGCGTACCTCAGGCTATCTAATTTCTGCAACAGAGCCGCAAACCAAACCACAAGAGGTCCAAAGGCGGTGAGATTATTTCTCTCCGCCAAACGACGAGCTTGTCCGATAAGGGTCTACAATGTGCATGAGCCCTTGCTGCGGAACTGTGGCAGTAGTGACAGCTTATTCGAAGCGTCGTGATTGAAGGCTACGTAATAGAGCAGATCCGCCTCGTCTTGATTGACTGAAAATAGCTCTCTTCCGACTATTGACATTTGAGTATCCAGCGAGAGCTGTTCAAGATGCCCTTGACCTGTTAGTTTATCCCTCCTCCCCCTCCGACTACCATATCCATTACAGCCCATAGCTAACCCCGGGATGTTCTTTTTGCAGTCTGTCCTAACTGCAGTAATGCACTAACGATCTCGCGCGCGGACCCGACTCCAAGACACCCTCTTGGGGTCAATCGATTTGAGTGCCGGACCTGCCCCTATCAATATGTTCTGGAACAGAGTTATTTCGAGAAAACAGAAATGAAGCAGAAAGAAGTGGAGGATGTCTTTGGCGGCAAGGAAGAGTTTGCGAATGCCGATAGCATGGCTAGTAAGTGATGTCAGTTCTCGTGAGTGACGTGATTGAGGCTAACATATGCTTTCTCCTTTTCACCTACAGCCCAGTGCCCCGCAGAGAATTGTAATGGCGACCGTGCATACTTCTTCCAGCTGCAGATTCGAAGTGCAGATGAACCTATGACTACATTCTTGAAGGTCGGTGGCTTTACTAGTTCATGCGGACGACCTGCATATAGATCGCATACTGACTCGGTGGGCAACAGTGTACCAGTTGCGGTGCCCGATGGAGAGAAAACTGAAGTTTCACTTTCCGGTGTTCCAGAAAGAGAAAATATCACATTCCAGAATTCTTCTGGGAAAAGTGTTTTGGATTGGTGGGAAAAGATAAAAGTGGTGTTATTATTAATTTTTGGTTACAACTCTAGATGGTGGTTGTGTATGTTTTCCAGGAGTATGGTGGTTTACTAGCTCAGCGATACCCCTCAACAATTACTATGATTACTACTATATGCAGATACGTAGCTAGTATAGCAGATCAACAGACAAAATTTTCTCTTAGCGGCGGCAGGTAATCGCCTGTTTGGGATTGGAGGAACGCCTTCATCCATGGTAAGCTTGTGCGTTGTTACCAAACACGGGACCAGCTATCCAACAGAAATTTTTTAATGGTATATATGATGAGTTTTGTGTTATTCGATAATTTATTTTTTTTTTTTAACTTTTCTATTTTAGTTCGTTGTCCATATGAAAAAAAATTTTCATCTACAAACTAGATTGTCACCGCTCAGGAGGGGCAGCAACAGATCTTTACCTAAGTAAACTAGTAAAGTCTGAGACAGTAAGGGATTGATCTAAAGGAGGGGCACACACAGCAGCGATCATATGTGAAAGAAACACTAAAAAGAAAAAAAATTTTCCTAGGTTGGTTTCTTGCCTCCTACGCTGGCTGTAAGGGGATATCCTACGGCGTAAGATGAGAGAAAAAGATTTCATGGTGGATCAGACAGGCGCCACTCGGCCGGGCCACAGCTGCTTGGGTGTTGACCGGGAGCGGACCAATTAAGGACTCGGACGACCGCGGGGTTCAAATGCAAATATGTAAAACACGCAACAAACGAAGTAGCCCACCTAGTAGAACTGCGTTGATGCCCAGTTTGTCTGTCCAAAACCCACCGGAAAGGTGGGAACACAACAATCACAGAGAGAAAATTTTTTATCATCGAGGCAGGATAGTGACCGATGGTGGGGTCATGGTCGGGTCTCCGAGCGAAAGAGAACCAAGGAAACAAGATCAACGAGGTTGGTGTACCCAAAAGGCCGCAGCAACAAGAGTCATCGCCCAAAAGTCGACAGTCTGGAAGAGACTCCGCCGTGCAGATTCTGCGTCGGTCCCGCACATGCGTGGTGGGGCATTACCCCTCCATGTCCAATGATAAGGGCGGCGGTCGAGGGCTTAAGCCCGCCCACTAATTCGCCTTCTCGCTTGCCCCTCCATATAAGGATTCCCCCTCCTTCCCCTCCCACAACTTTTTTCCTCTTTCTCTCTTCGTCCGCATCAGTACGTATATCCTTCCCCCCTACCTCCCTTTCAGTCTCTTCCTTTCAATCAACCCTTTCCTTACTGACATCTGTTTTGCTCAGTACCTCTACGCGATCAGCCGTAGGATCTGAGCAAGCTTTTTCACAGAATCTTTCTAGTATCTTACAAAGAACTACAAAGTTCTCAAAACCTTCAAAATGGGGTAGGTCAATCCTGACTACCGTATCCGGTTGCATCTCAGATCATGGCTGACTGATTTCCTCTTGCAGTAAGGAAGAGAAGTCCCACATCAACATCGTCGTTATCGGCCACGTCGATTCCGGCAAGTCCACCACCACTGGTCACCTGATCTACAAGTGTGGTGGTATCGACCAGCGTACCATCGAGAAGTTCGAGAAGGAAGCCGCTGAACTCGGTAAGGGTTCCTTCAAGTACGCCTGGGTTCTTGACAAGCTCAAGTCCGAGCGTGAGCGTGGTATCACCATCGATATCGCCCTCTGGAAGTTCCAGACCTCCAAGTATGAGGTCACCGTCATTGGTAAGCATCTTGAGTTACAACCTCGCTCTCTACAGCCATCTAACAGAGGTCAATAGATGCCCCCGGTCACCGTGACTTCATCAAGAACATGATCACTGGTACTTCCCAGGCTGACTGCGCTATCCTCATCATTGCCTCCGGTACTGGTGAATTCGAGGCTGGTATCTCCAAGGATGGTCAGACCCGTGAGCACGCTCTGCTCGCTTTCACCCTTGGTGTCCGTCAGCTCATTGTTGCCCTCAACAAGATGGACACCAACAAGTGGTCCGAGGACCGTTACAAGGAAATCGTTAAGGAGACCTCCAACTTCATCAAGAAGGTCGGATTCAACCCCAAGAACGTTCCTTTCGTCCCCATCTCCGGTTTCAACGGTGACAACATGATTGAGCCCTCCACCAACTGCCCCTGGTACAAGGGTTGGGAGAAGGAGACCAAGGCTGGTGCCAAGGTCACCGGTAAGACCCTGCTCGAGGCCATCGATGCTATCGAGCCTCCCACCCGTCCTACCGACAAGCCCCTCCGTCTTCCCCTCCAGGATGTCTACAAGATCGGTGGTATTGGCACAGTGCCCGTCGGCCGTGTCGAGACTGGTGTCATCAAGCCCGGTATGGTCGTCACTTTCGCTCCTGCCAACGTGACCACTGAAGTCAAGTCCGTTGAAATGCACCACCAGCAGCTCCAGCAGGGTAACCCTGGTGACAACGTTGGTTTCAACGTCAAGAACGTTTCCGTCAAGGATATCCGCCGTGGTAACGTTGCCGGTGACTCCAAGAACGACCCCCCCATGGGCTGCGCTTCCTTCAACGCCCAGGTTATCGTCCTCAACCACCCCGGTCAGGTCGGCGCTGGTTACGCTCCCGTCCTGGACTGCCACACCGCTCACATTGCTTGCAAGTTCTCTGAGCTCCTTGAGAAGATTGACCGTCGTTCCGGTAAATCTATCGAGAACAACCCCAAGTTCATCAAGTCTGGTGATGCTGCCATCGTCAAGATGATTCCCTCCAAGCCCATGTGTGTCGAGTCCTTCACCGACTTCCCCCCTCTCGGTCGTTTCGCTGTCCGTGACATGCGTCAGACCGTCGCTGTCGGTGTTATCAAGAGCGTTGAGAAGGCTGCTGCCGGTGCCGGTAAGGTCACCAAGGCCGCCCAGAAGGCCGGTAAGAAATAAGCTGGTTAATATGTGCGGGGATGCAATTATGAACCTTTTATGAGCACACAAAAATATGGAATTCTCATGAAATTAGACTTCAATTATGTAGTTGATCCTACAGAACTTGAATCATGATTTTGTTCAATCTATTGCGTACTACATGTAGACTCCAACTGTTGGTATTAGCAGAATAGCTTTATTGTCATGTGCAACCTGCTGGGTCACTCACATTCAACAGTGCCCCTGAGGGCAGAAACCTATGACAGGTTTCGGTGTACCCCTCCCTACTAGTCAATGTATAACTGTTTGACGAGTCCTTTAAATGCATGCGATTCGTTAATCATCGAACCAATCTTGTAGGCCTCTTTCTTATAGTAGTGCCGATCTCCCCCAGCTGCTATCTCTTTGTTTGCCACCAACAACCAATACAAGTAATATGATCAATCCCTACATAGTTGGCGTCACAAGTGTATAGATAGTATAAACGATGTACTATAGTTTATACTAAAACACTGTTTATCTTAGAAAAACGTTCATGGAGCTGTTCGGTCGCGAATATATTCCTTCGTGGTGCAGTGAGCAACTACTAGTATTGTATACAATATATTTTACAGCTTACCACTACCGAGTAGCAGCTTTATGCCAAATGGCCCTCACCTAACCGTACACTCTCGTCACAGGTCATAAAGCCATCTTGCGGGCGTGAACATTTGCTCCATCTGCAAGTTATTCTTCGTGCTACTGCTGCTTTATAGTAAGTATTGATCCAGGGATTTTGCGGGTCATGAAGAAGTCCAGGTATACGACCTCAATTGGATGAATTCAACTAGTAACGGACCGGTTAGCCTGCTTATTACTAGGATCGTATGAGAGGAAAACAGATGGGTAATAAGGGACACCGACGGCTATTAGCAAAAGATGGCCCGGCAATATCTCTACAAAGTGGCTGACGAGTTGAAAAAGGTCTTCAGATGAGAACTATCGTTCCATATAGAATACTGAGGAGCTCCCCCTGTCCGTCAAAAGCAGTACAGTATTCCCGTCAGTATTGTAGATGAAAGTTGACTTATCAATTGAAGCCATATGGCAAGTAAAAAAAACCTACACTTTTACTTGAAGGCATGGCTGGTGTATGTGATGTGATCTATTTTTACTCCAACCGAGAACCCAGAAAATTACTTTTTTCCCTCCGACGATCTTACATAAGGAGATCGACAGTATCTGATAGCACTGACCAATGGCAACCCCGCATTGACTACACCCACGCTAACACTTAAGCAGGAAAATCAAAACAAACAAAAGTGGAGTTGTATCTATGGAGGAGAAATGAATGTATGGACACTGACTATCTCAAGTGTAGTAGTATTCGACCGACAACCTCAACCATTGCTGTCATATAATCGTAACTATCAGACTAGAAATTAAACCATTCCTCTTTATTCAACTAATATCCAATAGAGTGGCCCGGGAAAATGAACCGTGATGTTCGAGCCAAATATTTACGTGCGGGTAACAGATTCAGGGTGGAACTGAATTGCATCTAGGCTCATTCCACTGGAATGTTGAAAAGCCAAACGTAAATAAACTGGCAGACATGAGGTATGAAGTATGAAGCTTATAATCAAGAAACAGGAAACACCTTAAAACCCAACTATGTTGCCAGTAACGCAAGGCTGCGATGGATGTACATTTAATACGAGTCAGTGCCCATACCTATAGTACTAACAGTTTCTATGATAAACAAACTCAATCACAATAGCAACACTTTGTCATTCTCGATTACTCTATAGATATTTAGTAGAAGAATAGCAAAAGACAATTCATGTTACACAACATAACTTCTTCTTCTGACCGTCAATCGACTTGCCGCTCGGGGTAACAATTTGTCTGCAAGGTTCAGCGGACGGCGACTGTGCCGCTCATTTAAAACGAAAAGCCGGGTCAATCATCACACCCTCTCTCGGCTTTCCCTTTGCCGCTTGTTTTGTTTTCACTTCCATCCCGCTTCTCACTTCGCTGCCTTTACCTGGGAGTTTAATTTAATTGGTCTCGCTTTTGCTTGTTGTGTATTTTCTTTTTTGTTCTTCTTTACTTTGAAATATTGAGATTAGGTACGGTTCCGGAAATACCGTTCGTTCACTCCACTCCAATCACTCACACCAGATCTCCTCCAGGCCAGCGCTGAGAGCCGGTACCTCAGCGCCGATTTAATGTCATTTTGAAAATATGCTCTATATATCGCAGTCCACGCGCCAGACACTATCAATATATCTATAGCCCATTACAAAATCAGCGGGGGGAAAACTACCCGAAAGCCCGCAGACGACAATCCCAGACAACCAGTCCGTTTTCAAACTGACCGAATCACCTCATAATGGACGGTCCACCCCCTCCTCCCCCTCACGGCGAGAAACCGAACACCACCGGCGGCCAAGAATACCGGAAGGCGTCGGACCTGCCCGAAGGGAACTACGATATCTTCATTATTCCGCCACATTCGTCCGGGTCGGGCTTCCTCTATCTCCCCTCGCTGCAATGTCAGCGGAATAGTTTCATCGCTGGCTCGGTCTGCACCTTGTTCGTTGTCCTTGTGTGGTCTTTTATATCGCCCATTTTCAAGACATGGTATATAGCTGCTGCCGCAAGTGGCGGCGGCGGCGGTGGAGGGATGGGTGTGGGACTCTTAGGGATTGGGGTTGGGATTGCGGGATGGGGGTTCGGCGTGTATCAAGCTGGGTTTGGAAGAAAAGGGCCTGGAAGTGCCAGAGCCAATACTGGCCAGGCCGGTGCTGGAGGAGAATATGCGAGAGGGTCGGGTAATGCTGGCGGACAGCAAGGGAACTATGGCGGAAATTATGGATCTCCACCAGGGAGCCAGTACTCTGGAAATCAGTATGGTGCCGGCACTCCGCCTCAGACGCCTCCCCCTAACGCTGGCCCAGGACCAAATAAACCCGAGTCGGCCAAGGCCAAAGAGAAGGCCCGAGCGGAAGAAAAGGCCCGCGAGGAGAGAGCGCGAGAAGAAAGGGCCCGGGAAGAAAGGGCGCGAGAGGAGAGAGCCCGCGAGGAGAGGGCTCGAGAGGAAAGAGCTCGGGAAGAGAGAGCCCGCGAGGAGAGGGCTCGAGAAGAAAAAGCCCGGGAGCAAAAGGCCCGGGAGGAAAGAGCCCGTGAGGAAAGGGCTCGAGAGGAGAGAGCCCGTGAGGAAAAGGCTCGTGAAGAGAAAGCGCGCGCAGAAAGAGAACGGGAAGAAAAGGCACGCGAAGAGGCAAGACGGAAGGAGGAGCTTCGACGGAAAATGGAAGAGTTCAAGCGGAAGAGGGAGGCTGAGAAGCAAGAAAAACAAAGACAGCAGGAGCGCGAGGCGATGGAGAAAGAAATGCGTGAGCGGAGGGAGCAGTTCGAGAAAGAGATGGCCGCTGCCAGAGAAGCAGCGGCAAAGGAGGCACGGGAGCGCGCCGAGAAGGAAGCAGCCGAAGCTCGGGCAAAGGCCGAACGCGATGCTGCGGAGGCCCGAGCAAAGGCTGAAAGGGAGGCCGCTGAAGCAAAAGCTAAGGCGGAGAAAGAAGCTGCCGAGAAGGAAGCGGCTGCAAAAGCGGCTGCAAAGAAGGAGGCGGATGCCAAGTTTGCAGCCCTCAAGGAGGCGGCAGCAAAAAAGTATGCCGAGAAGAAGGCCAAAGATGCCCAAGAGGCAGCGGCCAAGGAGGCAGCAGCAGCGAAAGACGCCGCGGCGAAGGCTGCCAAGGAGAAATCAGGGAGCGCATCAGTCCCTCCCCGAAGTCCATCACCGAAGAAGCCTCCTCCATCTGGAGCACGAACTACAATGTCTGCCGAGCAAGACGATGCATATTCCTTTCGACCGTACGACAGACCTCGACGGCCATATGGGGGCACATCAAGCTCGTCAGCATACTCTGAATCATCCTACGCTCCTTCACAATCGACAGCTCGAACATCACCTCCACCGTCAAATAGGGGACGGTATGAAACTAAAGATCCTGATAAGATTGTTATCAAGGGTGTTTTTCAGTTCAACAATGCATTTGTTAAAAGCCCAGCGGCTCAGCTGGTCTCTGGACAGGGAATGGTAACGGACGGACTAGTTCTGCGCATCACTACCGAAGGTCTGTTCATTGATGACGATATCCGGGGAGTGGGTCAGCGAGAATGGGACGTCAAGGCGTGGACGATGAAGTTGGTCGAGGTGTGGTGCCCGCAATATGCCTCCCAGAAGCATAATCCTCCGAAGCAGAGTTCGTTCTTTGGTCGACGGGACGAAGGGCCTTCATCGGCGGAGTCTGATGCATACCTGCTCAATCTACTGAAAGTGTGCAAGAATACCTGTCGCCTTGCGTCGCCAGGGTCTCAGTCCGAGGTACAGAGACTCCATGTGTTGCGAGCCAGCGTTCGTGACCAGGAGGGTCGAAAATATCTTTTCGTCTTGGAAGAGACAGAAGGCTGGAAGGTGGGCATCGGGCTGCAGCGGCTTCGAAAGGGGGCGCTAGTACGATCTCTGGGAGTGACGAACATGTCGGTCAATGAGGGCCGCTCGATACTCGGGAACCTTGGATACATTTGATTAGCTTAAGTGTTTTCCAACGGTCCAACTTAAGTGCCTACACGGTATATATCATTCACCTCACCGCTCATAGCGAGATGTTGTTTCAAGATCCAGCCTTGCATAGTGTCATTTTGGCTAGACCTTCATTTGTACAGAGATTCCCCCTGTTGTTGATTGCTTATGATGTTGACGATTTATTGTGGTTCACGTATTTCTAGTTGTACATAATGCAGTACAGACGTTCATACATTAACAAGCTATTTTTACACAAAGCTGCCTTTATCTACACGACATTTAGCATGATGGTTGCCCACTAACAAAGATCAGATCAAAGTTTGCTTATCAATCAAGGCGCTGACAGCCCTATCACGTGCCAAAGGTGCCATACTTCTTTCTATACTCTTGTGGTCCCAACTTCTATCTCACATATTCAATCATTTGTGTCGTAATATATCGTTACAACTAACACGTCTGCCAGGTTCACCGTGCTTCTTGACTTTCTAGTCTAGTTTTCAGCTAAAATCATCCGGCGCCCCCTAATATTTGTGAATTGCCAATATATCTGATGGTGCCTGACTAGAAGACGATGGAAAAACATTGAAATTCACTGAAGAAACACAGTTCAATACATGCTGGAGGTTTTATCAATTCCCACTATTGCTCTGTCTTGTAAGGTCAAACATCGATGAATGATGATGGTTGTTTGGCATGTCCTTGTATTATCCAACAGATGATGGAAAAAGTATTGAACTGGGCCCAGCTGTCATTCCCCTTTACTCCTGAAATCCCTCAAGATAGAGCAGTCGATTGTTCACCACCATGGAATTCATTCAAATGTACTGCATGAAACACTATCATTAGCAGTTTCTCTTTGGTGATATTCCTCTGTCTTGATCGAACTTTTCATTCATTCATTCATTCATTCATTCATTACCTTTGCTACCCTATATTAAAGAGCCAACCTTTTCTCCTGATCCTTTCTCTCTATACATTTTTCTTTGCTCCCTACATCATATTCAATTCTTTCCTTCATAACCTCCTTATTTGGAGAGGGATTTCGGAAGGTAATCCGCAGGATGAAGGGCCATAATGATAACCGTGAGACGTGGGCAGGAAACCCTCCAGTCCTGGCGAAGAGGAATACAAACCGAATAGGATGGCAACGTGGAGGAAAGGGGGTAGGAAAGACGCAGAAATCGCCATGCTAAGGCAGCAACTAAAGGAGGTGAACAACGAGCTGTTCGGAAAGCAGCAGCGCATCGATTCCCTCATTGGCTTACAACCTCTCGAATCTCATCAGTCATTATGTTAGTGAGAGCGTGGATATGGATGACTGTGTGTTGGTACTTTGTAAAACAGATAGCAGTAGAAGCTTGAAGTCTTTGATAGTCAGCGACAGGATTATTAGGTCGAGGGCTTTTGTGGTCAGGAGATAGTATGGACAATGAAACAGGAGCCTGGACAGTGAATTGGGAGTGTGCTGGTAGGTTCGAAAGTAGTTATTGTATTGACAAGTGAGTAATTAAACCTCTGTGTCTGCACTGCGCCGTTGCTATGAATGATACAGTGTTAAGAAAGCCGAAATTATATCTACTGATGCCGCTGATTTAGCTAATATTAGAGAGGCCCATTCTATTCTGGGGCCACTAGAAATTATACCTTGGTGGATTGAATAGATGGGTGTTTAAAAAGCTTTCTTATTTTAATATTTGTATTTAAAACCGGGTCAACGAAGATGAGGTTGATTATAAATTGGGCAGTGTCTCTTCTTTTCTTAAGCTCTGTCTGACTAACTTTCCCTTTTTAACAGTAGATACTTTGTGTTTATATGTTGAATAGAGATCTTATCTTCTATTGAAGCAGGTCTTGAGAACTGCCGCGCTTCTATGTCTTGGCCCTGTTATTGTCTATGGATAATAAGACAATGGAGAATTAAACTTTAATGTACTTAATTATGTTGATCTACTTATTGGTATATCAGATAGAGGTATAAAACTAAAAGTCAACTCTGAAAGGGCACGTTTATGACCAGCTTAGCGGTCAAATCATGGCAACTCTTTCTCACACAGGGCCTGTGCATCGGGTGTAATTGTGATATCCACATATTCCGCTAAAAGTGAGTATTCGTTGTGACAACTGCAGCTACGGGAACAAAGCATGGGTGGAAAGATATTTCCTTCAAGTGTAAGCATTTGACCCCGGAGATAGGTTGGTTCCTTTCTTCCGAGTGTGGGCATGCTGTATTGACGCTGTACCTCAGGGTTTCCGTGGGCTGTGCACTACATGAGATTTATTGTCCTCTGTATGGTTATTATGATCAATGTGCTTTTTGCGTACTCGGCTTCCACCTCCAAAGTTTACCAATACCGTGCCGTCATTGACCAAGGACATCAGCAAGACAAGTACTAGTATGGGCATAGTATTGACCCTGACCAGTATCGGGCCTCGCACAGGGCCGTTAATAGCCAAGACAATTGATTGCGAACGCCGGAGGAAATTATTTGCCGGCGCAGATCTGGGCAGGCACGTCATTGTTGGTCGGGACGGCTGCCTTGATCGCTGCCAGGGACTTGGCCTCGGGGATGACAGTTCTGTGTGAAGATGTGACTTTTGGAATGGATGGTCGGATGACCAAAAGTATATGACTACTCTTGGAGGTATTTGACGGAATGCCTTGCTTTGAACCTCGGGATGGCGAATGAATTGGCCCGGACTTGCTTATGGCCCCATTTCAGACGTGCTTATGAGGAAATATTGAAATAAACTACATACCTACCCAGAGGCAGCATGGTTCACACATACTCCAGCGAGCATCGAGGACGTTATCTAGCGTACTAATGCCGTTCGCTGGCTGATTATTATGCCGACATGGTTTCCATGGCCGAAGCGTCGGCATTCCCAGGGTTCTCGTGACCCGAGGTCATGCATTGTTCCTGATGATCCGGGGGAAAGAATCACGATGATCCTGTAGAATATTGAGAAGTTGTAATCGAAACAAGAACAATGGATAATGCGACGAAAAAGGTCTCTATCAATTATAACATAGAAGAGATATAATAAGAGAGACGTCCAGAATCTGTAACATGGGGGAAAAAAAAACCTGGAGATCCTTCTCGGCTGAGTCAGCGCTCGGGGAAATGCCCGTGACTGAATGCCAACCAACCAAAGCCAAGATCGTTCTCAAACTACGAAGTCAAACTGCTGGTCAGTCGGAGCTCTTCTTTCTTCCTCTCCCAGTTCCAGTTAAACGCTGTGTTGGTTCCAATCTGGAAGAACTTCATTCTCTGTCCACCTGTCTCCTATTACCCCCCTTTCTTTCCCGCCAACTCACCTCTGCCCTCCTTTCACCGGAGATCAGTCAGGTACCGCTTTGCCCCCAAATCACCACCGCCTCCTCCTATCTCCCTCCCCGCCGCCAACTGTCCTCTGTATAAGTCGCCCTTCTTGACTTCCGACTCCGGACCTTTCTTCGTCTCTGATCGTTTTCTCTATGCTGCGACGATAGTTATCCTACGACCGGCAATTTAATCTCGCCCCTTGAGGGCTTCCCCAGTCACCATGTCCTATCATTCGAACCCCCAATCCTATCAGAGCCATGCGGCCTCTCATAGGCCGATTCCGTCGTATAATCCGTTGGCCGCGGTGAACGCCCCGGCAGGCACTTTCTTACCAGGAACCAAAGTCCAGGTCGGCAATCATCGCGTGGTCGTCGAGAAGTACCTCTCCGAAGGTGGATTTGCCCATGTCTACGTCGTGCGTCTTCCACAACCCGTCGAGGGTTCAGATAGGGCGGTGCTGAAGCGGGTCGCGGTGCCGGACAAAGCGGCGCTCGCGAACATGCGGACCGAGGTCGAGACAATGAAGAAATTGAAGGGACACCGACACATTGTGAAGTATATCGATTCCCATGCGTCTCAGCTCCGTGGGGGCGGCTACGAAGTGTTCCTGCTCATGGAGTTCTGTTCGGGCGGAGGCCTGATCGACTTCATGAACACGCGCTTGCAGCACCGGTTGACAGAACCGGAGATTATCCAGATCTTCTCGGACGTGGCCGAGGGCGTGGCCTGCATGCACTATCTGAAACCCCCGTTGCTGCACCGCGATTTGAAGGTGGAGAATGTTCTCATATCTCGACACGGGACCTCGAGTGTCTATAAGCTGTGCGATTTCGGCTCTGCGGCACCCCCTCGTCCAGCGGCGACTTCAGCTGCGGAGGGCCGCCTGATCGAGGACGATGTGCAGAGGCATACAACGCTGCAGTACCGGAGTCCGGAGATGATCGATGTCTATCGCAAGCAACCTATCGATGAGAAGAGCGATATTTGGGCGCTAGGTGTACTTCTATACAAGCTATGCTACTACACAACTCCGTTCGAAGAGGTGGGCCAAATGGCCATCCTGAATGCGACCTACAAATTTCCATCTTACCCTGTTTTCTCGGACCGCCTCAGGATGCTCATCAGTAAGTTTAGTTGAATGTTGGTCGTGTGGGGGGGTACTAACTTCGACTTTAGCATGGATGTTGAAGGAGCACCCGCAAAAGCGCCCAAATATCTATGAGGTAGTACAAGAGGTCTGCCGCATGCAAGGAAAAGAAGTTCCAATCCGAGATGTGAGTTACCCAATGACTGGATTCGTTCTTGGTTTTCTAATTTGTGTAGATCTACGCGAATCGCTCTACGTCGGAAGCCCGCCGTTATCAGGAACTCCCGCCATCCCCAACGGAGACACCGCAAGTCGGCGCAGTGTTCTCTCCACCGATCCAGGAGACTCAGATTATCCCAGAGATTGCTCCCATGCGGCGCGGGCGGCCGACAAAACCAACCAGTTCTCAGCACACTTCTGCAAAGCCAAGCCCCTCCCCGTTCCGTGGTGGCTCCACAGACCCCTTCGCCGTCTTGGATGGCGGCCAAAAATCGCGGGACTCTACGGACGAGTTCACGAATCGGTTCCCCTCCTTGGATCAATTTGATATCCTGCACGAGAAGGGTGGCAAGTTCGACTTTGAGCCCGCGTTCGCCGAGGCGAAACAAGAGGATGGTGATCTTGCGCAAAGGCTCACAAACGCCTTGGCCGATGAGGCCTTCGCTAAACGTCCTTCTCCCGCGGTGAATGAGCAGGCTCCCCAACCACCGGTAAAGAAGCAACCCCACACGTCGCACGTCAAGAGTCGACCCTCCGAGTCTTTCAACCACCGCGAGGAACCCCAGCAGTCGCAGGTGCCCCTGTACCAACCGGTGCCGCAGAAACCAACCATGGTCTCCACAGGAACGATGACGTCGCCACCCCAGACGCCGTCGGTGCCGGAGCTGAAGCCCCCTAGCCGCCCCATCTATCGATTTCCTTCGTCAGACCATCAACGCCGGCCCTCCAGTCAACCATGGCCCGCGGACGGCGACAAGAAAGCTTCCCGGCCCCTCAACCCTCCGTCCCCTACGAAGCCCTCCGCGGACCCAAGAACTTCTGCGGATCGCATCTCCGAGCTGTCGACCTCTTCATCAAGGCCTTCCTTGGAAGGCATGCGACCATCGAACTTGGAGTTGGAAGAGCTCACGAGTCGATCCAAATCGGCCAACAGCAAATCTCGCCCATTGTCCGTCCAGGCAGCTTCCAGGTATGACTTTGGCCGCGGCTCCGAGAGCGCACGCTCCTCACTCGATATCCCCAGACCTTCGTACGACATGGGCGCGCCGCTACAACATGCGCGAACCGAGGCAGACCGGGCCAACATCTCGTCCGACATCGACTATCTCCGGGCGAGGGAAGAAGAGAGCAGCCGGAAGAAAGAGAAGCGGTACAGTGGCAGCGCCAAACACGCCAAGCGGTCGAGTCTTTCTACGTTATCGCTGTCGGGGACCAAGACACTGTTTGCTGGTCGGTTTGGCGATGCATTCCGGCGCTTCGAGCAGAGCAACCCAGAATCCAAAGCCCAGTCTCCCGCCACCGAAGAGCCGAAGCAGGTCATGATCACTTCGTCCGAATTGGTAGAGGTGCCCGCCGAAATGAGTGACGCCGAGAACGACGACATCTCTCCGGAGATGCGTCGGGAGCTGGAGCGCCGACGTCTTTCCCAGGAGGAGAAGCGCGTCGCCAACGCGGCTGCCGAGTATCGCCGACAGGTAACGGAACGAGGGGAGGGGGGCTTCCGACCCGGGCCCGATACACGGTCGTCGATCCAGAACCGGGTGCAGTCATTCTTAGAGGAAAGTAACAAGTCAGCGCCTCCCCCCAAGACGGCAACGGGCTATGGCCGGTTCACGGAGGAGATGAACCCTGCTTTGCCGGCAAAGCAGAACGACCCTCTTCCCGAACCGCGGATCAACACCCGCGCGGCGGGGCACCTATACGGATCGCAGGGACAAGCGTCGCCTGTCAAGGACCGGTGGGAGACGCCAGGTATACCCAGTCAAGAGACGGCAAATAGTGGCTATGCGCAATCGCAGCGCACGGGGTCGTCTCGGCCCGCAGCACCTCCCAAGCCCAAGAGCCTGCGCGTGAAGGGATCGGAGGTGATCAACGAGCGCAGCCAGGCCACACCTACTACGCCAAGTGAGGATTGGGAGGCCAATTTCAGCCGACGGTTCCCCAGCCTGTCGGGACTAGAGATGGAGACGGAGATTGAGATACCCAATATCCCTCTCCGGACGAAGGAAGTGTAATTATTATTGATTTAAGTGGGGGTGTGTGTATGGATCTATAGACAGTGGACTAATCTTGTTCTATACGTATATATTGTCAATACTAGACATGCATTGCAAGCATTTGCTTTAATCCAGCATGGTTCCATATTACACAATCGATATAATTGAATACTATCGTAGATAAATAAAAAAAAAAAAAGAAATAAATAAATAAATAGAAATAAATAGTATACATAGTGAGGTCATAATCAATTACCCAAACAGGTTTAGTTCACCCCAGAGTCCCCACTGCGGCTCAAACAAGTCTAGATTCATTTAAATCCATCCCACTCTCATTTTATCTTCCAAGTTCCAGTAATCAATCAATCAATCAATCAATCAAACCTCACCTCAACAAATCCCCAAAATGGCACCCATAACCCTCAGCCAAGTCGACAGTAAGCAAACACCCAAACCCAACCGCTCCAACCCCCCAAACACAATCCAACGAACAAAATCAACCTAAAACAAATAAAAAAAAAAAAACAGACGACCTAAAAGAAGCAATCCAACACCTCTTCGAAATCCAATCCGCAGTCCACGGCTACCTAGGCCCCGAAACACAACAAGAACTCGTCCGAAAAATGTACTCAAGCCCCCCCCCTCTTCCATCACCAACAAGAAACACCACCCCCCAAAAAAGAAACCAATGAACCAACCAACTAACGAAGGACATAAAAATTAAAAAAAAAAACAACAGAAAATCCCTAACCCAAACCCTCTCCACCCTTCAAAAAAATACCACCAACCTCCCGGACCCAAACGACCCAAACCAGATCACAAACCCAGAAATCTCGATCGGGAATCCCAAAGATCCTAATTTGGCTTCGATACAACTTCCCCCGGAGATAATCGACTATGTGGACGCGGCGCGCAATCCGGATATCTATACGAGAGAGTTTGTGGAGCTTGTGCAGAGGGGGAATCAGGATTTGAAGGGGAAGAGAGAGGCGTTTGCGAATTTTAGGGATGTGTTGGCGAGGGAGGTGAGGAGTGCGGTTCCGGGGTGTAGGGGGGAGGTTGATCGGGTTATGGAGTCTCTTGGGGTTGGGGATCAAAAGAGGGATGGGGGAGAAGGGGGTGATAATGGGGGGAGGTGATGTTATGGGTTGTGGGCTGATTGGGAGAGGTGTTTTGGTGTTTTTGTGGTGGTTTTAAGGGGGATTCTACGTTTTTCTCTCTCTTTGTTTATTTCTTTGCTCTTGATTTTTTTTTTTGTTCTTATTTATGCTGCTGGATGGCAATTGGGGGTTTAAATGGTGGTGGTGTTTATACTTTACTTAATGGTTTTTTTTTTTTTTTTCCCGTTTCATTTA